>NC_064283.1:38266964-38350668 GCF_019186545.1 Solanum stenotomum
GGGTTCTTGAGAGAACTTGAGAGAAAATTTGTCTAAGTATGGGAGAAATGTTTTGGGAAATGTTTTAGAGATGGGAATTGAACTAATGGTATATAGGAAATAACATATGCCCTTTGGAAAAATGGTCCAACACTTAGAAAAAAAAATGAGGCGGGTGAACAGTAAAAATGCTCACTGGAAATCGCATTTTCTGCCGGACAGATTTTACGAAAATGGGCTTAACTTCTTCGTCCCAACTCCGAATGAGGTGAAACGAAGTGCGTTAGGTAGCTAACTCAAAGGGATTTCCATGGATATGTTATGGGACACCCAATTATTTGTGTGCTAGGATATATGACCCTCCAAAGTAGACGCTCGAAAAAGGCTTCACTTGGAAATTTCGGATTTTGATACGGTTGCTCCAAAATTTGGGTTAGACCCATTTCCCACTCAATTTGACCCCCTAAATAAGAATATGAAGTCGGATTTTCAAAAAATGAAACGGATTTTTTTTTGATATAGCTAAACAAGTTTTTGGTAACTTTCGAAGCACATTTTTAAGAACCTTTTGTGTCATTTCAGTCGTAGGCTCGGGTAACCACATTAAGGGATTTGTACCTCTTTCGCCTCTCCAAGGGGGTGGTAAGCCTTGGAAATACTATATTGATGGTCACTCGCCACACATGTACTACGTCCCACTAAATATGATTTTTTTATGTAAGCATGATTACACATATCATTTCATTAATATGCTATCTCTCGGGTATGATTATGCATTTTCCTATGATATCCATCTATTGTAGCATTACAATGCATCCCATATACTTAGTACATTCAAACGTACTAATGCATACTCTATGCCTACATGATGTCACCATGTAGGGATCGGAGCACCACTTAACCATCCTCCTCCGCGTGGCTAATACGATTTTCTATCGAGGTTATTGGTGAGTCCTCCATTCCGGGGACGTTGCTTATGATCTTTTGCTATATATAAGACTTTTCCTTTTTTTGTTATGTTTTGACTATGAGGGTGAGCCCGGTAGCTTGTCTTGGCCCCCGCTAAGTACCCATGTTTAGAGGTGGTGTTGGACAAGTTGTGTATTGTGCTTGAGCTTGACTCATCTATTGTATTTATGTATCATTCCTTTTTTTTTATCTTGCTCCCTTAGTACCGTTTCCCCCTTGATTATGCTTATCGCTTATGGTCATTTTAATTTCTTCCGCGACCAAGGATGTGTAATGATACGCTATGAGGCTTGTTTGGAGTTCCTTCAGGTTCCCCATTCGCCGGTCACGTCTAGGCCCTAGGCTTGGGTCGTGACAAGTATAATAAGTGCTGCACTCTTTTTCCCTTAGCTGAGGTTTTGTCCCACTAGGTTTTCTTGGTAAGGTTTTTGATTTGGCAACTACCGATGCTTATTACAACTTACAAGATATGTGTAATCTCTTACCTTCACTAGGATTTTTCCCACTAGGTTTTTCCTAGTAAGGTTTTAACGAGGCACATTATAAATCAAGATATGAACATCCAAAGAAAAAATTATGAACAACTATGTATACTTGAAGTTTTACTAGATTTGTGCACTTACTTGGACATCCAAGGGGGAGTGTTATCAATAATTGTTTTTGTGGATGTGAAATGATAACATCACCTTGCTATTATAGCAATATGTATTTGTGGATGTCATGTGGTAACATTACCTTGCTACTATAGAAATATGTATGTGTGGATGTTATATGATAACATCACCTTGCTACTATAGCAATATGACTACTCCAAGTCATATTGCCTATAAAAGGGCATTGAAATGATAATGAAAATACACACCAAAAAATAGTTACTACTCTTATTTCAAGTTACTATTTTCCTTTGCTCTATTCATACGATTTTAGTATTTTGTCTTCATTTCATAACATAAAATTGATTTTATATTGTGGTGGGGGTAATATTTTGAGAATGAGAAGAATGATTTGTTCATGTGAATGTCCTTGTGTTTCTTGACGGTTCCCTAGGATAGATGGGGTAGTTTCTTTCTCAAGGGAAGTCATTAAGTAAGTTAATGATTGTTTTGAGAATCTTTCAAAGAAGTCTGGGTACCTATTAAATGAGTTTTCTTAGCATTTGGTTGAAAATGGAACCTTCTTGGTTGAAGTTGTCACTGGTTATCATACGTGTTACGTTGCCTTGAATTTTTCTGGTGCAACACTGATTGAGTTTGGGGATTCATTCCCACTAACTCAGACCTACATTACACCTGCAAGCCGCATGTCTTCATTGGCGTAATATTGGTGCATTGAAAATGCACTAAGATGTTGTAAAGTTTTGATATTGAACGAGTGTTTGAAGTATTGGTGAGAGGTTTTGTAACTGTGACCTACTTGTGCTACAACAGTCTAATATGTTTGAAACTCTACTTGCATCCTATTTATTTTTACTTTGTTAACTTCTTGTAGTTAATCCTTTTGTCTACAAATAAAAAATAGAAAAAAAAATTTCTTGTTGGTTTTGTTCTCAGCACATTTAGTAGGAACATTTATTCATCAGATGTGCAATACTATTCAATGATCAAGCTAGGTTGTTACTTGAATAATATGATAATAAATTGAGACGTCAACTATGTTTAGGGGTGCCTGAATAAAAGGTCATTATGAGAATTTTCGTGAGAAGTGTGCAATCATTGAGGAAGATAGGTTTGATGTGGCCTCATTCAAATAAATTTTCCCTAATATTTCCATACAATGTGAGGCGTAACTTTGGGAACATTTCATAACTCTTGTAGGTCACTAATTTACTGAAATGGTGAGTGAATTCTAAGCAACATATTGTGCGCATTTAGATCTGTTGCAAGATCAAGGTCATCTAGAAGTAACTCAATGCTTACCTTCTATATTGGTGTGGGGAAGAAAAGTTGAAATCACTCTAGTTGTGATCAATCTTTTTGGTAGACAAAAGATATGTAGCCTGAAACCAGCTTTGCTCGAAGAACTGAAATGAAAAATGACCAATTTGCATGGGTGGCTAAATTTATCATAGACGGTACTCCTTTTTTGGTAAGTACTGGGAGTGAAATGACTTGACGAGATTTGTCATTTGAAGCACGGATGTAGTTGGACTTCGTGCATGAAAGTCTTATGCCCTCAAAGAACAAGTCTCACATGTCCATTAAAACACCCATTTTTATTTCCTACATCTTGAAAGGCTTGTACATCAATGAGGGTGAGATAATTACTGAGCAACTCAAACAAACAGCTAGAAAGCACACCTCCTTTATGCTCTTTCTGGATTTTATCAGTTACTTATGTATGAGAGAGGGTTGTACTTGTCTTGAAATAGTTGATGGATCTATTCAAGCTAAGCACATGATTACCTTGGCTAAAAAGGAGATAAATACGTGCCAAGTATCAAAAAGAAGAAAATAACCACTTCCAACTGTGCATCTTCACAAGATACACAAAGAGTGTCTCAAGTACTTCCACCGCACACCACATAATCCACACCATCAGCTCAAAGATTAGTCAAGATTACTCATATGGCCTGCGACCATGATGATCAATTGACAAAGTTGACAAAAGTCATACCTTCTTTTATTAAGGAAGTGATAAAGTCAGTTATAAGGCTAGTGGTTAAGAAACTGAGCGGTCTTTGAAAAAGGGTGGACACTCTCTAAGGAGAGGTTGAACCATTGAAAAGAGTAATGGGCCCAAAACCTCCGGCTTGCCCTCGAGAGTTAGATCATAATTTACCGACTAGCAACTCGAACTGTCCCAACCCAGCAGTAAGTCAACTGGCTGATTCGTGGGCAGATGATTATGAGTCCTCATAGTCTGAATCAGCAGAAACTAGAGAAATAGAGCTACCTAGAAAATTGGAAACCATAGATTAGTCCACTGAACCAGACCTAGATCCATTAGGGAAATGATCGCTGAATGTTATAAGTCTTCTTCCTCTTATTTTTTAAAGATAGTGAAGCCATTGTTGAGCTCAATCGTTGGAGAATTTCGCTTATTTATTCATCATTTCACATGATTTAAAGGTAATCTTTCTTCTTTTATCTTTATATTACTTATTATAGCTCCTTTCTCATGATTTGTTCTTGTTTTGGGTGTTGATTTCATGATTTCAAATTCTTTAAAGTATAGTTCTCGGACCATTTGAGGTTTGAGTACAGTTTTGTCTTATACTTAACTTAAGGTTGACTACATTGTTGTATAGTTTTTGGGCCATTTGAGGTCTGACTACAGTTTCGTCTTCCACTCCCATAAAAATATATGAAACTTATTTACCTTAGAGTATAGTTGATTTAAGGCTCTGAGGGAAGATGTTATAGGTTTACTCAAGAATTTTGGAGTTATTAAAGAAATTATATAATTTTCTTGAAATTCTAGCTTTGAAGTGATGCTTATTCCAAACTTACTGATTTTACTACTAAGACATGGATTTTTCTGATGAAATACATGGTTTTATAATGTTTTTTATTTTAAAAGAAAGTTGATTTAAACTTGCGAATTTCTATGGCTTGTTTAGAGATGGACTATTTCACATGGCATTGTGTGATCGAGGGATGATTTTAGGCTGCAGTTCATATATTTTACATATGTTGATGAGCTCTGGTGGCTGATATATTGAATTTCATATTTTACTTTATGGCATATGTTGATGAGCTTCAAATGATCTACAGAATATCTCAAAGAGCCTACAGGGAGGCCGACAAGACGATTTTGGGCTTTTAACTTTTATATATTGTACAATATGCATCACATTATATCACATTGTCTGATTGTGTGATTTACCCCTGGTTTCTGCAATATCTCTATTTTCGGTACTTGTGTATGGCCTTAATTAGTTAATGAATTCATATAGTTAGCACTATCATGTCTCTTATATTTAGATTGTTTTTGTATGAGTTCGGTTAGCCTATTATGCCTACTGAGTACCCATATTTTGGTACCCATAGTACACTTATGCAACTTTTCCTAATACAACGCTTAGTACAAGCCACCCTCGTTGATTCCCAATCTCATGCGGATGTTGCTGATTAGATCGTAGTGAGCTCTTCATGTTCCGAGACTTGTTATTTCCCCTTTTTGTGGTGTCTAAGTATTTTATATTTTGTATTCTGATTAGAAAGATTTATTGTACATAGTAATTTTCTTTACTTAGATGAACATGTACTGGTGACAACATGTCCGGGGTTTGGTTTTTACATATTTATCTTCCCTGGTATTTTTTGGTAATTTATTTTATATCTGGTACCACTATGCACTATTTATGTCTTGGACATATTCTATGTTTTTATTGCTTCTACCTAGTTGTATTCTAGTTTTAGTTTATCATTTGTTGCTCACATTTTGGCTAGTCTACTGGGGTTTATGGTGTAACACTCCATAAATTTCTAAGTTAAGACCTGAATTATTCTTCATTTACATGTAAGGCCGTATTGAGTGATACATAAATTGACCATATATGTAAAGGTAAATTCATTAGTGTGGGAATAATTTTGGATATCAATAAAGGTCACTAGAAACTCCTAGCACAAAGTTGAGTTAAAAATTTCCTTACCGATTAAGTTTTGATATAAGATTCACTTTGGGTCAACTTCAAACAACCATTTATCTTAGAATATAAAGGGTTTAGTGGCCCATAACCTATAAAATTAAAGGTATTTGAATCTTCTTTCAAACTCCACCAATTTCGCAACAATCTGTGTTTTGAGTAAAAGATTATGACCATTTTAGTAATATGATACAATGCAGTGACGAATTAGCCGAGGGGAAAACATTAAAAAGGGTCGTTTATGTCTTTTTACCTCTAAGAAAACCCTAAACGAATTTCTTGACTAATCAAAGACCCAAAACAATAAAATTTAGTCTCTTAATCCATTAATCTCTTCTCTCTCAAACCCTAATGAAAAATCAAAGTAGAAAAAGTCATTCAAGATTCTTTAAATCTTTTTAAAGATTCTTCTTCAAGGTAAGTCTTTCTCTAAGAATTCCATTCTTTCCAACTCAAATGCCTCCATACAATTATGAATCACTAATTAAAATCATAATTATTGAGTGAAAGAGTAATCTTGGATTATATCCCTAGATTTGAGTATTCTTGAGATAAGTTAATTTTGAGTTCTTGAGTTCATGTTTCTTTCTGAAATTCTATTCCTCATTATTGAATTGTTATATGTTATGCATTCATATTCTTGAGTTAATTCGTTCATGTCTATATTTTAACATGAACCTATAAATTGAGTATTCTTGAGATGAGAAGTATCCTTGAGTTTTGAGTTCTTGAATTCTAAGTATTGAGTTTTCTCTATTTTTATTAAAATCCTCGAGTTTAGTCGTTCATTTCTATATTTCAGCATGAACTCTATTTTGAGTTATAATTTTTGAGAATCTTTTAAAGCAAACATTATTGTCTTAAACTGATTTTCTAAGAAAGCAAAGATGAGTTTTAAAACATGATCAGTATGACAATCTCGTATGCCATCAATGTTTAAGTAATATGTTATATAGATATACATCAATGTTTATGCAGTATGACTCCCAAAGTCATCAATGATCATATCACAATATGATTTTGATAAATTTTGAGAAAGAGTTTTCATATATGAATTGAGTAAGAGTATAAAGGAACTAAGTATTCCCAAAGTTATCAATTTTTACATCGATAAAATAGAAACTTTGATTTCTAGATGAGTTATGAGTTCAAAGATATTTCAAGAGCAGTTACCTCTTTTAATAGGATAGTTTAAGTAATTATCTCAAACCAGATGAAGAGTATGTTTTAAAAACATTGAGCATGGTATATATTATTCAGAGGAGTATTGAGCACCGATATAGGAATGAGTTCAGACAAGTAACATTCCTCATATACCATGTATGCCAACATGGGTACAAGATCATACTTTTTAGATGAATCCTAAGTGCCTTCAGGCAAAGCTTACTAGATCCACTTAGTTGAGGTATTCTATACCTCGGCAAGGTATAAGTCAGTTCTGGTAGCGTGGGCAAGAAATAGTATCATAACGTAGCTCATACTAATGGTTGTCGGTTAAGGAATCTCCCAAATAAAGTTAAAAGTGTATTTTTATCATATCACTTATTATGTTGAGGTTCAAAGATCAATAAGTGTTTTTGGTAAAGCTTTATATGATTTCACTCTTTTAATCCTTTACGTTTAGTTGAGTTTATGTTTTATATATTAAAGTCTTGTCAGTTTAGTTATTTGTTATTCAACTATATTACATACTTGTACATTCAATGTACTGATGTCCTTCGACCTGCATCATTTAATGATGCAGATACAAGTTCTTAAGATCATCAACAGGCATTTCGTTGAGATCACTTTGCACTTCAAACAACTTAGGTGATCCTCCTTGCATTTCAAGAGACTTCACATTTATTTTCTAGTTAGTTATTTTGAGTAGTCACAGGTCTTGTCCTAACACTCATCTTTGTACAGTAGAGGCTTCACAGATAGACAGTTTTGGAGACTTTGAGATGTTTTATTTAAAACTTATGTTTCATACTTTACATATTCAACATGGTTTTGAGGTTCATTAAACTATTTTTTAAATATTTCTTTCAATTTAATGCTTATGTATGCTTGAGTTAGTATTCCGCTTGTAGTCATCCAGAATGAGGGTTCGCTTGGGGATCAACAATGGTTCTCGAGTACTGGCCACGTCTAGGGTGTAGGATCGGGTCGTGACAAACTTGGTATCAAAGCACAAAGTTCATGTGTCCTAGGGTGTCTATGAAGCTGTGTCAGTAGGATCTTATTTATGTATGTGAGGCCCCCACTTCTATAAATGAGGGACTACATACATTTAAGAAAAGTATCCCTTCTTTCATATTCTAAATCGTGTACTAGAACTAAGTCATAAGAAATTTATTCAAACTCGTGTGTTTCTCAGATTCATTCGACTACCCCCATACTCAAGTTAGTTGAAAAGCAAAGTTAGTTCCTTATCGATGAATTACTCTTAGTAAAAGTCTTGAGAAAGTTATGAGACTGCAAAAGGGCTTGAGAGAAGCCCATGAGTTAGCTTAAGTGTTGAAATTCGAAATAATGCACACCTATTCATATGAATTGTGCGCTCAAGCTAAACGCGAGATGTATTCCCAAACTATTTTCTCTAAATCTTCTTTTAGTTGAGACCCTTATGAGGAAGTGTGTTATAGATCTTGGGTAGTACTTTCACCCAAAAAGATAGTATGAGTTATGATGTTATAAGTAGTAGTAGTAGTAGTAGTAGTAAAAGTTCCCAGAGTTAGAAGAATGCATGCAGAGGTATAGTAATTTAAGAAAGGAAGATAGTGATGAGGCAAATTATATTGATACAATCATGAACCTAGTGAGTTACTAATAAGGAGTTTTCCCTTATGGGTAGACTAAGAAGTGATGTGCTTGTGTAGATTTTATGATAGAAGGTAGAGTAAGAGTTACTAGTATGGATGAGTTAAAGTATACTTTAACTAGAAATGAGTTTATGATGCTGTGTCGTTGTGTTAGTAACGACCAAATGTAGGTGTTGAACAGAAGAGTAGGATTATTCATGAGGTGATAGCTCTAAGCTAGCTTATGATTTATAAGGGAGAGCCCGTAATATTCAAAGGGTTATAGAACTAAATAGGCAATGATGTATAGTGAATGAGTAAATAGTACTTAAATCGTGAAATTGAATGTGATGATATTTTGTATGTATGTAGACAGAGAGATAAAGATTGATTACTTGTTATGAGATCTTAGTGAGGGAGTTTTTCTTAATTTTATCTAGTACGTACTACAAGAAAAATGTCCATTAACGAAGGGAAAACTCGTCCTTAAAAGTCTTATTCTAGTCCTTAAAAGTTAATAGTGACCAGAAATATCAGGTCGCCAGCCGTCGCAATAGGGTCCGTCGCTAAAGATCAGTAGCGACGAAACTAAGTTGCTAGTCCTTAAAGGGTTCTGAAGACGGGAAAACTTCATGTCCCTAAAACACTTTTAGATACCAGAAATCTAGTCCTAAGCATAGATTAACTGGTCCCAAGAATATTTTTGTACCATTATTATCCTAGTACTAAAAACAATTTTAAGACAAAAACCTGGTCCATAAAGAGTCTCCCAAAGTCACGTGTTTTTTGAATTTATACAATAATTATCTAAAATAATCAAATACACAAATCATTTTTCAATAAATTCATCATTTCGAATACAAAAAAACATTTACGGATTAAAAATTGGTAATAAATACAAAATATGTAATAAAATCCCACTTTTAGCACTATGACCACAAACCAGATGTCACGTTATGGTTTACAAAATCTCTTCGCAAAATAATACTTCAATATTTTTCCTAACTAATTTCTAAACTTGATAAATCTTCAAAGTTCTCATCTTGACTTGTAATTGAAACTCTTTAAACCCTGTAAAAATAAAAGTAAAATTTCTTTAGAGAACTATAAAGATCAAATTGTATCTAAAACATATTATATTGGAAATAAAAATCTTGAAATTCTATCATCCTTTTCCTTCTCCTTCAGAGCCTATCATTTTCATATATAGTCCAATGATTACCAGAATGCCAGATTTCAAGCAAATTACATAAATAGAAGCTAAAAACAAGAGCATCACATAATCTAATCAAATCTCCAACGATTCTCCATGTATATCCATGTTCAACCTAAGAACTTCAATGAAGATGATTCCTAAGAAAAATTTATTTGAAAATATCAAAGTAAACATGAAAGCCACAAAAGATCAAATAGGAAGATTTAGAACGATCAGAAAATAATCGTTTTATTACTATATATCACAGCTTAAAGCTGGTACCATTGGTTTTTTGTGGTGCATATGTTTCTTAAGAACCAGAGAGAAACCAGAATTTACACATGATGTATATACAAGATAAAAATCAAGAAGAATACTTGCATCGTCATTAATAACAACTGATATCACTTCCAGGGCATAATAATACAGGGCAAAAGAAGTGCTAAAAAGAATTGGAAAACAAGATTAAGGTAAAACAGAATTACAGGGTTAGATCAAGCACCAGTAAAGCCTTATGTATATGTTCTGGTCCAATTGTTTGTTTCTCTTCTTTATTATAAACTTCATATCGTATTTATGAGATAAGTAAATGAATTTTTAGAATATAGAAAATGTCGCTAGCACTTCGACAACAAGAAAGAGGGAAAACGGCCTTATAAAATTAATTTAAACAAAAACTGAAGCTAATCTACATACTCATAGAAGCTATAACTTTTCTATTTACTTAATATAATTAGAAAGGTGATATTCAATTATTCATATATAGTTAACAGGAAAGGGAAGATATCACTAGCTAGAACATATATGGAAGCAACAACTAATTAGCACCAAGAAAGACTATTTAAAACAATAATCAAAGTCGTCATTTATAGCTTATCTAAACTCCCAAAATTAAACTGTTCTCTAATATTGAATATAAAGAAAGAAGTCATCAAATTTCATTGATGTTACAAAAGAACAAAAATTGATTCTTTCATTAAACAACTCATATCAAAGAAAATGTTTCAGTTTTACCTAGATGGACTTACCTAACCCATTCTAAGATTTTGAATACCTAAAGGTGTAAACTAGCCAAATGTATATTGTACAAATCTACAAGTATAATCCTTGTCCTCAAGTGCTATGTATCGGAAAAACATCATCTCATTAGTTAATAACATAAATGTTTCATGCTTGTTCATGATTTTTACATCTGAGATAATTCACGAATTAAAGAAGAGGATAAATTTTCATCGAAGAGAACACATGATAACTTCACCAAAAGTCAACTTTTTTTATGTTTCAAGTGTTTAACAATCTGACTAGTTTCTATCAGAAAGGTAACAAGCTCTGTTTATTGGTTTAAACATCATAAATAGTCCATTAATGGAACACAAGGATAAGTTTTCAAGGGAGTAATATGTGATAATCTTACCAGAAGTATATGTTCTTTGTTCTATGTTTAAATGTGTTAGCATCTCATCTAATAACTTAAGTGGTTAAAGAGAGTACACTTATAATGTCGTATGTTCAGACTTGATTCTCTTTAATGAGTCAAGCACATGGAAAAACTTTTTAATAATAGGTGCCAGAAAGATTAAATCCAACGTCTCTGCCTGATCTGTTGATCTATTACCACGTTGAAGTGTGACATTCTCGTCTAAAATCAAAAGCTATCAAGAGAGTACACTTTTATTTACTTGATTATGTCCCGAATAACCGTATACTAATATAAGGACTTAAGCAAGCACTTAGCACATAACTTTATCAAATAACACTACAGAATATTCCTGAAAGATTTCAGTGAAATACATGTGGAGCAAGCATGAATTTGATTGCAGTGACAAACTTACCAAGTTAAAATTGATCAACTTGTATGTGTAGAGGGACTTCACCTCTAGCAGGCACCCTATCCCCCATAAATGGTTGGTCACCAAATACAGAGATAGCAGTTTTTGGACATTGTATCCAAATAAAAGTGATAAGTTACAATTGGAACCAATAGATATTAACAGGGGAATCAATATACAAAGTTTGAAATACTACTGCAGCTTTATGACCAACAACAGTTGTTTTAGAATATTGTGGTGCACGCGAAGGGAAAATTATAAAGGTAATTTAAGGTTCTATAAAATTGGAGTTCCGTAATCTCACACTAAGCACTACAACATTGATGTATAAACTGCTAAGTAGAGCCATAGCTAAAGTAAGTTTAACAATAACAAAGATTTAACCATAACTAGTTGACATCATATACAAAAGTCATTTACTTTCATCATATCACGTTTTTTTAAGCAAAATCAGTATCTATTTCAATAAACTAAAATACATAGTAATGAAATTTGACAAATCATTCAATAGAAGCACAACAATTCATGTACATAAAAAGAATGGATTATGATGAAATGAAAGAGATTTGAAATACCCCTTCGATTCAACCCCTCATTGCAAAGCAGTTTTCCCTTGGTCCTTTAATATGATAACCAAAGAAAGTTTTTCCTTAATCCCTGATCCTTGAGCCTTGAATATGTACCTGAGTTGAAAATTGAAGATACAGTATCAAGACTAACTATAAACTACAATGGTCCTAGAAAATAATAATTGACATGAAAAATAATTTCTTGAATACATGAGTTAAAATCTATGTATCTCGGATTGTCCTAAAATATTTTCGCACTTGTGTCACACATCCTCCAAAAATGGAAAATTATAGGAGGGTCCTCCTATACGTATCCCATCAAAATTTTTGAAGAGTATGAGCAACATAGTTCACAACCAATCATATAGAGATTAGTATGCTATTCATCCACCACAGCTAAACTAATTAATATCCAAAGCTAAGCAACAAGTAATCCATCCAAATGTATTATTTTCTTAGCTTCGACAGAAAATGAAATTTTACTTATATTCATACTATGCCCATAAACTTATCAAACAGTGCTGAAATAGGAAAGCAACAAGACAATCCTCAAATACGCCAATCAAAAGGTAACCCTCATTGACAAAATATAATATTTAACCAATCAGAAAATTCACAGTACAAATTATATTTTATATAGGAAATGAAAAATTGAAACTTAGCATATAGGGTTGACAAAAAGATCCAAAAGCTAAACTCCTTCACCTGTTAAAAATATTAAAATTAACACCAATGGAGAGCACAACACGATAACAATAAGACTACCAAAATAATATACAAGTATTATTTTCTAGGGAAGGGTAAACAAATAAAAATTGGTACTACTGTATAAATCTGAGTACAAATTAGGTATCAATTATACTTATAGTCCAATGAAGTGTCAATATTCCACCTCATGTCGTGTTCAATATTCAATATATCGAAACAAAATCAAACTAAGATTAATTTTCTTTGTTTTCTTTGGCATGGATAAACTTGGGATGGTAATCACAAAATCATGATTCTACCTTTCCTAGAGAAAAAATAGAACTACAATCAGGGAGATATTTACCACTAAAAATAGTTAAAATAGGAAGAAACCTCCAACACTTACCCCCAATTCAAAAAATTCATTTTTGCTGAAGTGGGTTAGTTTAAATCGAGAAAAACATCACCTTTACATATTCTACAAATAAAAGGAAGCTCTCTGAAAGGGTTACTGGTGCAACAGACTCTTAACGAATTTGGAAGAGTGGCATGTTTTAGATGACTTTAGGAAAATGGTGAGATTAATCCATTGTAGATGAACTTAGGAGAATTGCGAGCTAACCTAGGTTTAGGGATTTTTGTGAGAAAAACTAGTTTTGAAAATGAATTTTAAACTCCCCTATTTCCTAGTTTCTTTAATTTTTAAGACATGAAAATCAAGGGGTGGTCTTTTGTCACACTTTGTTTAGAATTAGGGACTTGATTCACGTAATTTTGTGAACTAGATCTAGTCTCATCGCTAATTTATGGATTAAATGTGAAATTTAGGGACCACAAAAAAATCTTGTACCTATATGTAAACTTTTAGAGACCATATTTTTAACTCGTCCCTAAATAGTGGTCCCTAGAAAGCCTTTTTTTTGTAGTGGTACTTGTAAGTTAGTATAGTAAGAGAGCAATCATATTGATATATGTTTAGAAATAGACACTAAGCTTGAATTTGAGATGAGTGTCATGATCAAAAGAATAACAACATGAGGGTGATGATGTTAGTTTGAGCTTTGATCTGGTAGGTTTGACATGGAGTAGGTGAGGAATTAAGAGGTTAGTTACAATGAATGTCAGTGGTACAAGTATGGGATTCTAAATTTTAGATAAGAGCAGTGAAGTGTGGCTAAGTCATAAGAGTAACAAGAGCACTAAGTGGTGTACCCAAGATTGTATGTAATCAAAAGAGGTTCCAATTAAGTTTATTGTTTTCACCTAGATAGCATATTTGAGTTGTCGACGTGGAGTAGGCTGATATAAGCATTAATTATTACCCTTAATAGTTTGGTAGAAAGGATTTTGTAAAGTCAGTATCGAGCCTCTTAAATATAGTTCAAAGTTTCCTCCAATTAGGTTGATTTGAACATAGAAGGATATCATGGTAGGCTGGGGAGGAGAAGTCAGATTATTAAACATCCAGATTAAGTGGCCTTATAAGACAATGATAGAAGGTTAAGCGAAGTATCTTAGAAAGAGTTCTGAGAAGGAAATTTAGTACCTGGATATGGAGAGATCAGTATCCATGAGATAAGCTTTCTCGAGTATTAGAGTAAAGTGGATGTAGACCCGTTTAGAGATGATGGAATAGATCCATACCTTTGAAGTGACAGTTTTAGACTTAAAGGGAAGATGATAAGATGAGAAGTCAAGTCAAGTGTTGAGAATCAGATAGAGATGTGCTAAGAAAGAATTTTAGTGATATACCCATCCATTCATAATCTTGTGTATTCCGCAAGTTCAGTTATTACAATATCTTGTTGATGGTTCTAATATCTGTCTATGACCTATGCTCATACACTTCAATGAGATTCACATCTATGCTTAGTTTCCATAATGTGGGGTAAAGACTTTAGCCCATTGATCTCAATCATACTGTATAAAGTTATGGATATCAGCCTCATGATATAGACCTATTCATATAAGCACATGTGTTTCATAGTAAACTCAATCTTGCAAATTCATGATTTGGTCTTAATGGCTAGAAAAATAAAATTCTGTCATGCATATTATTATATCAGAACTATCGAATAAATCGTGCTTATGATCTTTCGCAGTAAAGCTCTTTTAGTGATCCTTTTCAGTTTTGATAGAGATGTGGATGATAGTAGTTGAGTGATGATAGAAGGAGAAAGTTGATTTTTCTTATGTTGTTAGCGGTAGTGTGCTTATTCCATCTAAGTTTATAAACGTGGAGGAAGGATGAATGAAATTTTACTATGAGTAATAGTTGAATGAGAGAAATTAGTCGGTTCTTGGGAGTAATGTATGAAGTTTCAGTTGGTAGAGATGACAAGAGAATAAGAAATTCTTAGAATGATTGGTTAGTAGGAGTCCATGGAGTGGTTATAGTACTAGGCATGAATCTTGTGTTGTTACATGTGGATGAATACATGATGCATTAGATGCTTCTTGACTAGGACACGAAGTTTTGTTGAATGTAGTGGTATGGAGTAGTATTCATGGGATGAGATTTCTTATAAAGGCATTAAACGTGAATCTTGTGGTTTAGATTAGTATAAACATCACATGTTTTGCATCTTGTGATTTAGGGATTAGGCTTGAGCACAGTAAGAGAAAATAATTTAACTTAGACCATGGTAAGAAAAGTCATAAACCCTCGTGGTAGCTATGAGTTGCAGCCAATGATGTGTGGTAATAAGACAGAAGAGCATAGTTGAGAAGTATTTCTAAGCTTCAAAACTACCAGTCATATTACTCAAGGCATAGTGTTCTATTCTTACCTTGTTCCAAAATATCCTTGCCTTATATCAAATAGCTTCAGATAGAGCGTGACTATGCTCAAACTCATAACATTCTTGTTATGTGCTATGGATTGTTCCAAGCCCATTGCATGATTCAGCTTCGCCTATGTTAGTAGGAAAGTTCAAAAGTAAGAAAGATATTAAGCATAACTCCTTTCCCTTCCATCCTCAGTTTAACCATCATTCGAGGCCGAATGATCCCAAGGGGGAGATATTGTAACACTCCAAAATATTCTAAGTTAAGATCCGAACTATTCTTCATTGACATGTAAGATTGTATCGGGTGATTCTTAAATTCTTCATATGTGTAAAGGTAAATTCTTGAGTGTGGAAATTATGTTGGATATCAATTATGGTCACTAAAAACTCCTACCACAAAGTTGAGTTGAAAATTTTCTTGTCGATTAAGTTTTGATGTAAGATTCTCTTTAGATCAACTTCAAACAACCATATATTTTAGAATATAAAGAGTTATATAGCTTATAACTTATCAAAGAAAGGTATTTGAATCTTTTTTCCAATGCCACAAATTTTGCAACAATTCGAGTTTTGAGTAAAAAGTTATGACCATTTTAGTAATGGGATATAGTGTAGGGACGAATTAGCCGACGGGGATACATTAAAAAGGGTTATTTTTGTCTTTTTACCTCTAAGAAAACCCTAAATAAATTTCTTGACTAATTATAGACCCAAAACAATCATATTTTTATCTCTTAATCCATCATTCTCTTCTCTCACAAACCATACGGCAAAACCCTAAGGAAAAATCAAAATAGAAGACTCCATTCAAGATTTTTTAAATATTTTTCAAGATTATTCTTCAAGGTAAGTTTCTCACAAGGAATTCCATCCTTTCCAACTCAAATACCTCCATACAATTATGAATCACTAATGAAAATTATATTTCTTGTCCATAGATATTTCAAGGAACTAATTCAAGAATCTGAGGAAAGGTTTGCTTGATTGTTTACCTTCAAGTTAGGATTTCAAGGCATCTAATCAAGTTTTTCTTCAAGATTCTTCAAGAACCTTGTTCTTTCATGTATATAAGGCTATCATAGTGTTGGACTAGTTTGTTCTCATGCCCTACATCTACTTTCAAATCAGTAAAAGAGTAATCTAGGATTCTATCCCTAGATTTGAGTATTCTTGAGATAAGTTGATTTTGAGTTCTCGAGTTTCTATTTCTTTTTGAAATTTTATTCCTTAATATTGAATTTCTATATGTTATGCATTAAAATTCTTGAGTTGATTCGTTCATGTCTATAATTCAACATGAACTCTATGAATTGAGTATTCTTGAGATGAGTAGTGCCCTTGAGTTCTGTGTTTTTGAGTTCTTAGTATTGAGTTTTCTATATTGTTATTAAGATCCTTTAGCTGATTTGTTCATGTCTATATTTCAGCATGAACCCTATTTTGAGTTATATTTTTTGAGAATATTTTAAAGCAAACATTATTGTCTTAAAATGATTTTCTAAGAAAGCAAAGATGAGTTTTGAAAAAAAGTTTTACAACATGATTAGTATGACAATCGAGTATGCCATCAATGTTTATGTAGTATGACTTCCCGAGTCAGCAATGATCATATCACAATATGATTTTTGATATATTTTGAGAAATGGTTTTCATGTATGAATTGAGTAAGAGTATAAGGGAACTAAGTATTCCCAAAGGTATCAATTTTTACAATGACAAAAGAGAAACTTTGATTTCTAAATGAGTTATGAGTTAAAAGATATTACAAGAGCGGTTACCTCTTTTAATAGGATTTTTTGAGCTATTATCTCAAACCAGAGGGAGAGTATGTTCTTAAAACATTGAGTATGAGTATATATTATTCGGAGTAGTATTGAGCATCGATATGGGGATGAGTTCAGACAACTCACATTCCTTATAAACCATGTATCTTTATAAACCCTCAACTACACCTAATCCAATACTAGGTGTAGGCGATCATAATCTAGTATAAAACTCAACAAAGAGCTGGGGTCGAACCCACAGGGAGCGGTACAGTATGGAATTCAATTAAGAGGTAAAGCTTATGGTCTAATCGATTATAGAAGTAGACATTATCGAAACCAAGCAAAGTAAGTTAATGGTTTGACAACGAATGTCAGATGGGGGTATAAAAGTGTCAATTATCAACTACAACAGTTATGAAAATAGGGGAGTAGACAAGTAGAGAGAGATAATCGGGGATGTGATCGATTATAGGCTAATTTCGCTATATGAGTAATTGAAATTTACTTACAATTGCTAAATCTTAGTGGGTAGGCTAGACTATAAATAAAATAGCTTTCTCTCGAACAACTATTACGATTCAAGCGAGTTCTCTCGAATCTCGACAAGCTTAACAATATAAACAGCCAAAAATCGTATTTTATCTACTTTGTCGAGCTAGATAGGTAGGATCGAATTAGGATTCACTCTCTCGAGATGAACCCATAAAAACCCATTCACTACAATCATTAATTGATAACCTTACCTCTAGAAACCCTCTCTCAAGTAAGCCAAAACACTAAGTTAGAATTGCATTTGCAACTACAATTCATGACTTAATACACAACTATCAATCAAACCCACTTTAAACTTCTTTTAAATTAGTAAACAACAATACCCTTAAGCTAATTAGAACAAATAATCACATGATCACACCCAAAGAATTGGCAGCCACGTTCGGGTAGCCATGTGCTACTAACAAACCTGAATCTGGCAGCCACGTTTAGGTCCTTTTTCTCAATAAGCACACTGACCTCAATCCATCTTGGGTAACATCGGAGATCAGAGGTGCTAGCCAACTCTTCAAATCATCAAGGGTCTTCTTCTGGACTTTGTCAACGTAATAGTGCTTGAAGTCCCTTGAACACTTGAGTACCTCATTGATGTTCGAGATGCTACACTTCACCTTTCGGCCCCGGACCATCACATGATCTCTCGGTTTAAACGCGTTGGCCTTCTGTTTCTCCTTTGGTACTAGTTCCCCATATGCTGAGTAGAACTCCTAGAACCAAGTGGGAATGTAACGGCCTCGGGGCTTTGTGAATATTTCAAACTGGTAGAACTTCAAGGTGCTCCACACTTCTGGGTAGCGTTCTACCACGCCATCCGTAGAAAATCGTGTTTCCTCTAGAATGGTCCTTAGACCCTCGGCCTTTAGTCTATTGAGTGACCAGGGTGGAGGAATCTGAACTGGTGGAACCTGCACTGCTACTTGAACTAGAGCTGGAGGTGGAAGAGGTGTAGGAGGCACCAGGATCCTAGACGGATAATTCATTGACTTAGAGTGTAGCTTTGCTCTCCTAGCCTGTATGAGCTGGTCATCATCCGACTCAGAGAAGGATGCCAGAGAAGTGCCCTCAGAGTTGTCCTCACCCTTAGAAGAGGCGAGGTGAGTGGAATAAACATCCTTACTGTCAGAGATCCGCTCCGCTTGTGTAGGTTGTACAGGGCTTTTGTCCTTTCCATTTCCCCCTTTTGGAAGAAGTTTGGAAATCGGGGCCCAGAAGGCTACAGCCTCCTCATTAATCATGATCCCTCTAGCCCACTTTTGGGGTGGTTGATTCCTACCAGTGACCTTTGGTCTAGCTATTTCTACAAAACAAAACCACACATGTTAGATACAATTCGAACAAAAAAAATTCAAAGTTATAAAACTGCTCATGAACACCATTCACAGTAAATTTGTTCATATATATATATATATATATATATATATATATATAATGAATACATAGGGGATACTGGTTAGGGGAATAAGTAACTTAGTACAACACAAATTATAGATTATGAGTCGTACAAGTACATGGACTATGAGTCCTAATATGCGCCCTCAATCTGGACATGGTGACATCACGGACAAATTGTCACGCAAAAAGAAAAAAATGGGATGAGGATTATCCCTTTGTAAAAATATCAGCAAGCTGTAAGTGAGAAGGCACATATTGGACAACAAGATCCCCTTGAGCAACTTTATCACAAACATAGTGGTAGTCAATATCAATATTCTTAGAGAGATCATGGAATACTGGGTTACGAGACATGTATGTTGAGCTGACGTTGTCACACAACACTCAAATTGACAGAGTTTTGTCAACTAAAGTTTCACACCCAATTATTAATTGGCGCCATTTGTTAACTAGTTGTAGTCACGAATTAAAAGTTATCAGTGACACATTATTTCGTCATTAATAATGTATCTAATTCATGACAAATTACTTTGTCTTAAAATTTATTAATTTTGGACACAAAAAAATTTCATCTAAAAATTATGTTGTTACAATATCGATAAATTAGAGTTTGTAGTTAAATATTATAAGTTTTAGCTATGAAAATTTAGATTTAATTATGACATTTATTTTCATCGCTAATAATATAAATAATTGGTGACAAAGATTTTATTGTCTCTAATAAATCTATAATTTAGTGACAACAAAATATTGTCATAAAACATGTAAGGTATTAAATAGCGACCACATAAAATTTATAGTGAATAATTCAACTATTTGCTACGAAAAAAATTCATAGCTAAATACAATTTTTTAGCTACAATTGTTCATAATTACAAGTGAGAACTTACAAAAAAAATAATAGAAGTGCTTCATAAGAAATAGACAGAGTCCATTCATTAATTGCCGAAGGAAAATAATAAAACCAACGAATTCGGTCGATTTTGTAAAAATGAAAAAGTTCAATTTATCAATTTTCTTAAATAAGGCAATTATAAAATGCATCATTTGAAAAATACAATCTAGGTTATAAGTATTGTGAGTGGGTTACGGTTCTACCACTATATTGCTAATATTTGTTGGTTTAACACTTTTGTTTCTTATTTGATACACTTTCATCGATAAAGACGATAGAAAAAATAATTTCTCAAGTCTTTGTGCTTATTTTTTAGCGTGTTTATTTATTTGTGATTGGTAAACTGCATAGACTAAGTCGATCTATTTGCTTTTGTCTAAAAACATGTACATATTTAATAGTAATTCCACATACGTATGTAGAGCAACTATACAAAGATAACATTGACTTACGAACTTAGACTTTGCAAAGGTGCAAAATATTTAATTTCTATTAACTTTTTCCATTAGTGTGAAAATAGAAATAAACTAAAAATAAAAGCACAAATGAAAGAAATGAACCAACTAGGATTTCAAATATATTATGATGAAGTACTATAGTTATGAGTATCGATGTTTTTTTCAAAACAATTGATTTAACGATCAAATTGGACAAATTATTCAATTTTTTAAATAAAATCAAAAGTTTAATTTTATATAAATTTATAATTGTACTGAATAATTTATAAAATTAATATAAATAAATAAATAAAATGATAGAATCATACTAAATATATTTAAAGATATTTTAAAAAATATACAGTTAATTAAAATATAATCTACATTTGAATGAATTGTAGGTGGTAAATTTCATGCATTTGTCTATGTATATAAATAATCATATAATCTATTATTTCTACAAAAAGTAAATTTGAAAGAAGTGAATGAAGTTTAAAAAAAAAAAAGAGAGACAAATGAGAGTTGATCGGATGGTAAGCACTCCTCACTTTCAACCTTAAGGTTCAGAGTTTGAGTCCCCAAGAAAGCATAATGTGGGAGCTGCTCCTGGGGAGGGTTTAAAAAAATTGAGATGGGAGATCATAGGAACATTAACCATTTTTATAAAAATAAATTTATCCCTAATTAATATATTTAAGAACAAAATAATTTTTTAATATAAAATATAGTCATTAGTGATGAAATTATATCTTGTTCAACTACGAAATAGATATAACTTCAGAGACAATTGATGTCGTCACTGATTGAAGTAAAATAATTATCGACAATATAGTTTTGTCCGCAGTACTAACCTTTTTAGTGACAAAGCATACTATTAACTACAAAAAACTATACTTTTTACGGCAAATAAATTGGTTACAAATGTTTAAGCATTTGGGGACGGATTTTCTTTTTGTAGTTAAATAATACTTTTAGTGACGAAGCACTAAATCGTATATGTATGCTTTTAGTGACACACATTTAGTGACGACTGATTGACGAATTATTTTTTGTTTCACAAGATTTTTAGTGACGAAATATGATTTATAAATGACGAAATTATTTGTCCATGATAATCGAATTTGTTGTAGTACTCAACCTCTGTAGATGATCTTGAAACTGTGGGTTGTTTCTTCACACGCCAAGAAATAAAATTGGAACCCAAGAATACAGCAAAGCCAGTAGTAGAACGCCTACTATCAGGACATCTAGCCCAATCAACATCAGAATAAGCAACTACCAATGAATTGGATGACGAAGCACGCAAGAAAAGTCCATGGTGAGTAGTTCCTTGTAAGTACCTAAATATACGCTTCACACAATGCAAATAAGTAGTACGCGGGGCATGCATAAATTGTGAAACGACATTCACAACATAGGCAATATTAGGGCAAGTCAGAGTCAAGTATTGAAGTGTACCCACAATAGTCCTATATTCACTAGGTTCTGAAAGTAACTCACCATCCATAAGAGAAATAATAGTGCGAGAAGCTAAAGGTGTACCAACTGGCTTACAATTATGCATGTGAAACTTAAGAAGCAAGTTTGAAATATAATTTTGTTGAGACAAATGAAGGTCGTCAGACGAGCGAAAAGCTTGAACACCAAGAAAATAATACAGTTCCCCTAAGTATTTCATGGAAAATTGACGAGAAAGAAGGTTAATGAACTGATCAAGCAGAGGTGAATGACTAACAATGAGAATAATATAATCAACATAAAATAGGAAAAGGATACCTAATGAAGAACGATGAACAAACATAGAAGTATCAGATTTACTGCAAGTGAAACCATGAGAAATGAGAAATGTACTAACACAATGAAATCATGCTCTTGGGCCCTGTTTTAAACCATTAATCGTTTTGGTCAATTTGCAAACATGATAAGGAAAGTCGGGATGAATAAAACTCGGAGGTTGTTTCATGAAGACTTCGTCCTCAAGAATACCATGTAAGAAGGCATTTTGACATCTAACTGACGAATAGGCCCAGAGTTAGAAACAACTAAAGATAATACAATACAAATAGTCGTAGCCTGAACAACAGGACTAAAAATCTCATGGTAATCAAGACTGGCTTTGTAACGCTCAATTGACCCATCTAAATTATATTTAATATGATAGACCCACTTACTATCGACTAAATTCATGTGTGATTGAAAAGGAACAAGCACCCAAGTTTTATTATCCATCAGAGCATTAAACTCATATACCATAGCCTGTTGCCATTTAGGATTTTTGACAGCCTCAGAGAAAGAAGAATGCTCATAATCATGAATAGCAGCACTCAATAACAATATATCTTTAGGCTTAGAAATACCAGATTTGGAACGAGTTTGCATTTGATGAGTTGTAGTGGTAGATGCGGATGCGGAAGCGAAAGAACTGGTGATAGGCAACACAGTGGATAAAGATTTAGAAATATCATTAGAGTGTGATCCACTAGATGGATCTGTAGGTGGCGCCAGAGTTAATGAGGTACAACAAGGAGTAGATGGAGGAGAACTAGAAGAAGGAAGGTAAGCGGGAGTTGCGGGTACATATGGTTGCAGAGTAAATAAGGGTGATGTCACCACAAGTGAATCTAGAGAGATGGATGAGGAAGACATTTTTGAAGGATAAGATAATGCAGTGTATAGAAATACTGACTCATGAAATAGAACATGGCGATCAGAAAGGTTAGGGAAGCATTCACAACCAAAAACTCTAAGAAAATTATAGTCTGGTGATTTATGAAAAAAATTTTCAAAGGGGGGATGTCCTTGTAAAATAGGTGTTGGCAGTCTATTCATGGTATAAACAACATAATAGGTAGCATCAACCCAAAACTGTGATGGTAAAATAGCCTCTGCGAGGACGGTACACACTATTCCAATAATGTGTCGATGTTTCTGTTCAGCAACCACCTTTTTGTTGAGGAGTGTCGGGACACGACTTACGAAAGAAAATACCCGAGTTAGAAAAATATAAGAGCATAGATGTGTTATCAAACTCTCTGCCTCCATCACTTTGAAAGAACTTTATTTTAGTGTTAAATATGTTCTCTGCTAGTTTTTGAAAACCACAAAATGTAGAAGCACTTCCGATTTATTTTTCATAGGGTACAACCATGTAAACCGAGAAAAATCATCACCAAAAATACCATAGTATTTAAATCCCAATTTTGATAAAACAGGTGATTGCCAAACATCTGAGTGAATAGTATCTAAAGGAAAAGAACTACAATGATCTACTAAATTAAAAGGTAAGCATTGAGATTTTCCTAGCCGACAAGGGACAAAATCACTACAAACTGAATTAAGCAAGCTAATGTAATTATTTTTCGTAAGACAATCTAATGTATGAAGTCCACTATGGCCTAATCTACAATGCCAAATATCTCCAGATTGATGAATAGCAACACATGCTTGAGAATGAGAAGACGATGAGTTCACAAATTGGACTCATTTATGACTATATTTTAATAGAAATTGTGTCCTCAAATGCTTATTTTATCTCAATATCTGATGAAAACCCTTAAGTTTCAGGTATTTGAAGTTTGAAGGAAAACATGGACACTACATTGGAAAGAGGAACGAAAAAGCTGAAAAGAACGAAGAAATGAAGACCTAAGGATTGCCGAGTCCATTTGGCAAGTCGCCGAAGGGTCTTACTTCACCTTTTGTTCCTGTGTGCTGAGCTCTGAAGGAAAGAATCAAGTCGGCGAAAAAAGGGAGCAGTCGACGCATCACCGAGAAGTTCCGTAAAGCAGTACCTTATCACCCAATGACCTAGAGCACGATGCTGCTGAAGGATGGTGTAAGACGGCTATGAACTACACCAAAAGGTGAATCGCCGAGTTGATCGGTGATTTTGACTAATGACACCGAATTTGCTGCAAGACAAATCTGTGAAAACTATAAATACTAGTTAGAGTTGTAGTTTTAAGTGTCGAACAATTATTATAATTTTCATATAGAATAGTACTTTTTGATTTTTTTGCTCTAAGTTTGAGAGGGTTTTGAAGACATGAAGTTCCAAAGGGTTTCATCTTCAAGATTTGGATTTGGGTCTCTTGGATTCTTCAATATTCGCATGTATCAAGACTTAAATCTTCATGCCCAGTTGAATGTGAGATTAGTTTCTATCTCTTATACATGTAAGGCTAAAATCCCTAATTCTTGGGGTGTGATTTAGCTAATATGGGTTAAGATAATTGTTGGGTCTTGCTTGCTGATAGTCTATTCGTAGTTTAAATGTGATTTCATTTAGTGGTTGTGGATGAATTTGTAGTTGTAAATACAAGTTTATTTATGTGTTTTCGGCTTGCTCGAAAGAGAGGTCGTAAAACTAAGACCTCTAGATTGATGGCCAGTGTGAGTGGGTCTACATGAGGTTCAGCTCGAGAGAGTGAATCCTAGTCCCATGTCCACACACTCAGCTCGAGAGAGTGAGTGGGTTAAGGAGTAGGTTGGTCTTCATGCGGCAAGTGCGTGTCCGAGAGGAACATATTTGAAACGAGTTAGTTGCTCGAGAGAGAGCTTATCCCCCTTAAAGTTTAGCGTAGTCACAATTATTCTATGAATCTTCTATCGATAACATGTACCCAATAATCTAGCTTAACCCGTATTCCCGTCACATCCCAAGGATACCCTCTCATTACTTAGAAATCTTTGTTTATTTTGCTGTTTTTACTTACTAGTGACAAAACCCCAATGTTAATTGACACTCTTGTGTCCCCCTATAATTTGCAATGTTTTTAAATCGTTATTGTATTTAGCTACGACTAGCTAGAACTAAATTTTATTTTTCTATTAATTCTGAAAACCACTCTCTTGGGAACAATCCCAACCCTTGGCTGGGTTACTAAACTATTNGTAGACACTTGTATCAGAAGTTGTGTNGTTAATTGACACTCTTGTGTCCCCCTATAATTTGCAATGTTTTTAAATCGTTATTGTATTTAGCTACGACTAGCTAGAACTAAATTTTATTTTTCTATTAATTCTGAAAACCACTCTCTTGGGAACAATCCCAACCCTTGGCTGGGTTACTAAACTATTGTACGATCGTAGACACTTGTATTAGAAGTTGTGTCTTGATTACGCAAACATCAAAATGGCGCCACTACGGGAGAGTGGTGTTATTTGAGAATTCTTAGTTAAGTAGAATTTTTTATTCTACTTAGTTTTAGCATTACTAATCTAAATTGTAGTTTTGTTTTGCTTGTTTGAATATCGAAGCAGGGAAATAACGATGGATGATCATTATGGGTACCACACAGACCATCCCCTCCTGAAACTATTGAACCTCTTAGACAACCTCCCGACGTTCAAATAAGCAGCGAATGAAACAATTCAAGAAACGTGGATGAAGTTTCAATCAGTGCTACAACCATGCCTTTCTTATGGAATGTCTGGCAAGATGTTGTTGGAGTGCTTCTACCGGGGTCTTGGACCCGAAAATAGGAGCATAGCCGAACATCTGCCACAAACTCCATGACTATTTAGCTGCAGGATTCTCAAAACACCTATTTGATGACAAGTCGCTATCCACCATTCTTGAGGACTCACCTAACTACACCATGGCTGACTACGAGGATGAAGAATAGTTGTTGACTTGCGTCTTGCTATGACGTTAACTAAGGCGCTGTTTGGGAGGCAACTCAAAACTCTCTTATTGTTTTACGTTGGTTTTAGAAATACTGGTGCGATGATTGTGCACGATGAAGTGTGAGAAACATTTGGAAAGAAGGAGGTTGGTGAGTCAGTGATTAGGTTGGTGACCCCGCTTTATATCACCGTTTGGATTCCCAAATTGACTGAGGGATTCTGTAAAACTCGATGAAGAATGTTACTACTCGGCGTGACGCCGAATGGTTTGGCGCTCATGACTAATGTAGCAAAATGGGCAAGAACTGGATGGTTTTCAAAGCAAAAGGTTTAAAGTTTGAATCTCCTATGCTTTCCCTCATTTTCAAACGTTGCAAGCTTACACCTAGTCTTATTTTCATTATCGCTGCATGTCTATTGTATTTTGGTTGATTGATTTATGCTTGGAGTCGGAGTTTATTGCTTCTTACCATCCCAATAGCACAAAAGGTTAGTGTCCTTCACCCTATAACTATCAGGTCAAAAGTGTAATCAATTGCAAATGTGTGATCTTTTCGAAATCTACTGAGCCTTCCTGATTGGGCTTATTTCTTTATGTATCAATTCTTCTTCGATAACCTTGCATTTACTGCCTGAACTGTTGAAACCCTGTTCTCCAATACATAGAGTAGGGTTAATGTGTGATGAGTGGTATTCTTATGTTATGGGTCCTAGTCAAATTTGTGCTTTTTGTGCTTAAATTGCATTTTTGGGGGTCGCGGGGCTGATTTGGAGAAATTTAGTCAAAAGTAGGCACGATTGGGTCATTCGACGAGCTGTGACTAGCTTGCCGAACAATTCTGCGGTTCGCCTAATTACCCTATCTTTCCCTTATTATCATGCTTTATGTGTTGTGGAATCTATAACCTTAGGTGAGAAGTATGAGGTTGCCAAGAGTACTCAGTGACTCGCTGAAAGTTTTCTTGTTTGTCCTTTGTTTGCATCCCTAACTCCTTCTGCACTGTGACCTTTGACAAATTGTTTGTGGCTTGCCGAAGGTATTTGGTGGCATACTAAATGGACTATCTAGTCTTTCTGCAGCTGAATGTCTTTGTTTTGGTTGATAAATATGTTCTAACATTATCTCAAGACTTTGCTGACATGGCCAGACCAAAAGTTGCACGAAGAAGCATGCCACCCAGACACATAAGAGCACAAATGTTCAAAAGAACTGCAAGGAGCGAGAACAAGATAGCCAGTTCAAGGAGAAGGATGCCTATAGACCCTAATGCCTCTTCATGGGCTCGAGGGTTCAGCAATGCGATACACGCCTGCGTGGCAGCTCACGAGTTGGACAATATGATCGAGGCTAATATGCTGTAGAAGCTGAAACAGAGCGAAAAGAAAAAGAGAACCAGAAGCAGAATGACAACACTCCGGGCACTGATGCCCAGACAAATAGAGCAAATACTTAGACATGATCCCTTCTTTACCTCCCTCTCTGTCTTTATTTGATTTTCATTTTTGATATTTTGTCATGTACATCTGAGGACAAATGGTTTTAGTTGTGGTGGGGTGAGACCCACCTTTGTGTGCTATCCGTGTATGTGTTTTGTTTATATTCGGGTTTTGCGCTTATGTTGTAAGATCACTGCTTTATGTGGATGTTGAACTTGTAGCTCCTTTTATTTTATATTGCAAAATGATTTTAACCCGTCCTTTTATTTTATATTAAAAAATTATTTTAACCCGTCCGAAAAAAATTTCCACCTCTCGTGTGTTTAATGTGGTTGTTCTTTTGCAAAATTTAAGTCTTGGTCCCGATCAATACCGTGACTTGAATAGTGCTTACAATCGAACGAACATGAATGCGCGGCTACAATGAGGCCAAATGAAGTTGCATAGACAATATGTGAACTCTTTGCATCTCGTTGTGATTAGCCATTTATCAAATCGATTCTCTTGTGATGTCCGTTGCACACTAGCAAAATTGGAGTCTTGTTAGACTTAAGTGTCGATGCCTTGTGTGATAAGCTTACCTGGAACCATGCATTACAACACCTAGAATTTTCCCTGCTGGTTCGATTGAATAAGTAAGACTTTCTCTTGACATGATCTTAGGCAACTTCGAAGTGTGTGAACCAATTTGACATATACCTCTTTTCTGACCTACCTTGTGAGCGTGTGATTCTCTCTTAAACACCCTTTGAGCCTTACCCTTCTTTGGAAGAAACTTGATGAAAACTAGACCATTCTTAATCCATTACCTATAATACTCTTGAATTGTGGTTAATTGAATAGCCAACTTAGGCCAAAAGCCTAAGTTGGGGTGTGGTGAAAAAGAAAAGGGAAAGTCAAGAAGTGCAAAGAAAGTCTCCTTTAACCCATGGTGTTGAGAAAAATGGAACCCCTCCATATTAAAAAAAAGAGAAAAGAGAAAGAAAAAGAAAAAGAATGAAAAAGAAAGTTGTAGAATAAAGTACAAAAGAGATAGGGTTTCCAAACAATCCATGGAAAGTGAATAATAGGATGACTTATGAGCACTAAAGAAAATGATGAAGGAAAACGAAAGGAAGTGTTGTGAGCACCACATTTCATGAGGACGAAAGTCACTGAGCCTAAATGATCATACCTTTGCACCCCCTTACAAGCCATGTTAAGACCTTTGTTATCTTGAGAAAGTTGAAACAAATGTTGATTGGAAAATACGGGCAAACTTATGGGTGAAAGTATGCAATGTGTTCCTCTTTGTGAGTGTGAGCGTTGTATCTTATTCCTGAACATTAAAAATTGGACTCATTCAGGGCTACATTTTAACAGAAATTGTGTCCTCAAAATCTTATTTTATCTCAATATCTGATGAAAAACCTTAAGTTTTAAGTATTTGAAGTTTGAAGGAAAACATGGACAGTACATCGCAATAAGGAACGAAAAACCAGAAAAGAACAAAGAAATGAAGTCTTGAGGATCACCGAGTCCACTTTGCTAGTCGCCGAAGGGTCATACTTATCCTTCTGTTCCAGTGTGCTGAGCCCTGGAGGAAAGGATCAAGTCGGCGGAAAAAGGGAGCAGTCGGCGCATCGCCAAGAAGTTCTGCGAAGTAGTACCATGACGCCCAATGACCCAGAGCACGACGATGCTGAAGGATGGTGCAAGACGGTGATGAACTACACCAAAAGGCGAATCGCCGAGTTGATCGGCAATTCTGACTAACGACGCTGAATGATCCACTGCAGCACAAATCTGTGAAAACTATAAATACTAGTTAGAGTTGTAGTTTTAAGTATAGAACAATTATTATGCTTTTCATATAGAGTAGTAATTTTTGAATTTTTTGCTCTAAGTTTGAGAAGGTTTTGAAGACTTGAAGTTCCAAAGGGTTTCATCTTCAAGATTTGGATTTGGGTCTCTTGGATTCTTCAATTTTGGCCTGTATCAAGACTTAAATCTTCATACCCATTTTAATGCGAGCTCAATTTGGTATAAATTTCTATCTCTTATACATGTGTGGCTAAAAACCCCAATTCTTGGGGTATGATTTAGTGAATATGGGTTATGATAGTTGTTAGGTCTTGCTTTCTAATAGTCTATTCATAGTTTAAAAGTGATTTCATTTAGTGGTTGTGGATGAATTTAATGAATTTGTAGTTGCAAATACAAATTTATTTATGAGTTTTCGGCTTGCTCGAGAGAGATGTCGTAAAATTAAGACCACAAGATTGATGGCCAGTGTGACTGGGTCGACATGAGGTTCAGCTCGAGAGAGTGAACCCTAGTCCCATATCCACACACTCAACTCGAGAGAGTGAGTGGGTTAAGGCGTAGGCTGGTCTTCATGTGGTAAGTGGATGTCCAAGAGGAACGCATTAAGAACGGGGTAAGTTTCTCTAGAGAGAGCTTATCCCCCTTAAAGTTTAGCCTAGCCACAATTATTCTATAAATCTTCTAACGATAACATGTACCCAATAATCTAGCTTAACCCGTATTCTCGTCACATCCCAAGGATCCCCTCTCATTACTTAAAAATCTTTGTTTATTTTGTTGTTTTTACTTACTAGTGACAAAACTCCATTGTTAATTGACACTCTTGTGTCCCCCTGTTATTTACAATGTCTTTAATCATTAATGTCTTTAGCTACGACTAGTTAGAACTAAATTTTATTTTTCTATTAATTCTCAAAACCACTCTCTTGGGAATGATCCCAACCCTTGGTTACGTTACTAAACTATTGTACGATCGTAGATACTTGCATAGGAAGTTGTGTCTTGATTACGCAAACATCAGAAGACACTAATGAAGATGCTAGCGGAAAAACATTACCCTTACTGGAAGCTTGCAGGCGAGATTGACTCGTGGCTTTGTCCTTAACAGAAACAGAAGAAGAGTCAAAATCAATAGAACAATTGTTATCATTACACAACTTCTTTAAAGAAATTAAATTATGACGAAGTTGAGGAACGTGAAACATGGAGTGCAAGTGTAATGGACTGATATAGAGGGTAACTTAGAGTATCCAATGTTTTTAATATCAAGTAACGTACCATTACCAACCAATACACGATCAAGACCAGTATAAGGGGATTTTCATAAAAAATTACCTTTAGATAGGGTTATATGAGTGAACGCAACAACCTAGTACATCACAATTTTCCATTCGATGAACTAGAAGTAGCTCACCGAATGTTACATAATAAATTTAGGGATTAGGGGAGCAGAAGGGCGATCAGAAAGGACTCTTGGCGAGATCAGGCGTATCACCGAAAGTTACAGAACTTAGTCATCAAACATAGAGAATTTAAAAGGCGATCGAGGGGTGTTTAGGCGAACCGCCAAACTACTCGGCGAGCTTGACCTAGCTTGATGAATAGTCCAACTTGCCATATTTTCCCCCCAACCTTCAAAATCTAACCCACAACATCCCAAAAAAAATTAAACTATTATTCTACGCAATTAGGCTCAAATGCATACTACCCATGCCCTCAGGGTACTCAGACTTCCCCCGATTTGGCCAAAATTGGCTCATCGGCATCTTTTGCCCTTAAGAATGACGTCAACCACTCTATCGTTAGGCGAAATTCAACAATCGGCACAACTCAGGGTTACTCGGACTTCACCTAAACCCCACAATGTAATCAACACAACCCACATAATTAAACATGTTTGGACTCGGGATTTTACGATTTAAGACCAATTAACACAACTAAAACTAAATACGGGCAGACATCAACAACACACAATCGACAATTATCATTTACCCAACGAGAACAACTACACAATGATCATACCTTCGATTTCATCAAAATTTAAAGACTAGTTGGAAAACCAACCTGAGATGCAGAGAATTTCAAAAGCTAGGCAAGCAATAAATCAAAAAATCCACCCCGAGTCAACGATCCCAAGTAAAAACAAGTAACTAGAACAAAAGTAAGGAAATGTGTAGTTGTGAAAATTTGGAAGTCGATAAGTATGAAATGAGGAAGATTTTTTATTTAAATAGGGTTTGGCCCTTTTTCATTCTTCAGTTCGCACGCCAGTCGACGATCACGACTAATGTCGTCGACCCACTCGGCGATGCACCAAGTAGTACTTTAGTCCGCCGAGTTTTACTGAACCTCCAGCAAAATGGATGGTTCAAACAGTGGTCCAAGTCGGGTTTGCTGACAGGTTCGGTAAGTCACCGAGTAGACCTTTGGCTCGTTTACTGCTCATTTTCCCACAATTTCAAATTTTCAACTTGCACATTCAATACATTTTATTCAGAAGCAATATTAAAAGCATAAAAACTTGGGTTGCCTCCTAAGATATGCCTTATTTAATGTCGAGGCACAACGAAGATACCCATTCAAGGTTCATTCTTGGGATTGGCTATTGTGTCACTTGGCATTTCTAGTTTTGGCCTTGGATTCAAATGAGTTGAGATTTGACCAATTTGTGTCTCCAGCTGTTTAATGGACACCGAGTGAGAGGTCACTGTCTGATTTAGAATTGAGACGTCATCTTTCATTTCCTTCAAAACTTTATCCGACCCTTCCACTTCAGTGAGAATGCGTGAAAGCATATCTTTCATACGGAAACTCTCTGGGTCAACCCTTTGATTTTTTGGCTTTTGACGCTCATGGGGGGACGTATCTCTCCTTCCAGTTGTTTCCATGATCATGCCATTCCTGCTTACGGTCTCTCTAACCGTCATCACGATCTCTATTCCAACCTTGATTCCCGCCCGGCCTTGGATAGTTTAGACGGAAACCATCACTTTGATGTGCAAGGAAACTCACTTCATCATTATATAGAGCCTCAAAGTGTGCATCATCGGGGTTTACCCCACTAACACCGACAACTTTCGCAGCCTCAAAACCACTACCCATAACATATTTTGACAACAAATCCATTTGGGTCATCATTTTGGCCATGTTTGATCTTGTTCTTGGTCTTTAATTTTCAATTTGTTCTTTCGTCATCCTAAATGTTAAAGGAGACACTTGATCCTCTCTTGTGTACCAAGCCCGATTGATCTTGGTCATCCCATCAAGCAAAGTAGATGCGATCTCAAAAGGTTGTTGCATGATACCTCCACGGACAAGTTGGTCAGCCACCCTTTGTTTACCGAATCTAGACTCCAATAGAAATGTTGTAGCAAGATGTCGTTTGGATGTCCGTGAGTCAGATATTGGAGTAGCAATTTCTGAAACCGTAGCCAAGTCTCATTGATAGGCTCACCATCCAAGGGTTTGAAGCATTGGATATTGTCCCTTAATGACATCATCTTCGAGGGAGGAAAGAATCTGACGAAGAACGCCTTACTAAGTTCATCCCAAGTGGTGATTGAGTCCCTAGGTAGGTCGGCTAACCTCTTGGTAGCCTCTCCCACCATAGAAAAAGGGAATAATCGGAGTCGAACAGATTCTTGGTATATTTTCTTGAACGAGAAGGGACCACATACGTCCAAAAAATTGTGAATATGGTCATGGGGATCCTTATGAGACAATCCTCCAAATAATCCTTTCATTTGCAAGAGTTGCAACATCGTGCTTGTCATGTGGAACACCGCATTTCCCACGACCGGTGTCACGACCCAGGGGTACCCCCTAAATGTAACGCGGAGTACTTGACACCGAAGGGGTCTCATACAATCCCTTAGCATATCATGGCATAAGAACATGGGGAAATTGCGGAAAATTTAGAACTTTTCTTTACAATCGAAGTCTTTTATGAAATGAGAGAGAGTCTATAACACTATGTCTCAAACCATCTATAACATTTGAATTAAAACTCTTGAATACAATCTTAGGGACATAGCCCTTCCATAAGTCTAAAACATAAAAGAAAGATATAAAGGACATATGGTCAAGCCCTCGAAAACTATGAGGACTCACCAATCTTCTTCTTTTTGATCTACTATGGTACTAGCCACGAGGATGGAATCCAATATCTCCAAACCCTAAACTTGTAGAATATGTACAAATATAGGGTTAGCACAAAAAGTACTAAGTATGGAAGCCAAGCATAAAAGGGACATTTTATTTGAAACCATGCTATATGCCACTTTTGAACATCATCTTTGAAATAGATGGAGAATGTAGCCCATAAGCCAAACCATGCACAATCCATCCTAACATAAAGGATATCATCATAATCACAAGCATAGTCTCCAACACCACATAACAAATATTCCAATCTTCACAAGACATAATTCACATACATAGTTACATACCAAGACCATATCACCATAATAGAACTATCAAATAAGCAACCCTAAGCTATACTTATGCAATGCATAGATTGGATCCCATAATCCCATCTTACACTAAGTATCCCTTCTAGGCCACCATGATCATGCATAACATACCTTAACCTTATTCATAGCCAACACTCATAAACAATGAGACAAATTCATATTCATAACTTGAAATAGGTAAAGTCACCTTTAGCCACAATCCATATCATGCATACATAATTCATATATTTTTATAGCATAAGGAACCCACACCCTAACCCTTTTATAAGTCTACTTGTGCAATGTATAGGTGAAGTCCTATACCCCCACTCACACTAAGTAAAGCTCATGAAGAAGTCATAAGTAAAGTTCATATTCATAATTCATATAAAGCATACATTCAACTCATAATCATCATATCGTAAAAGAGACATACCATGCCCACTCTCAAAGCCTACTTGTGTAATGCATGAATGAAGTCCTATATCCCCATTCATACTAAGAAGAACCCCTTGAGGAACCAACATAGACCATGCGAGCTACATGAAATTCGGTGTTCTACCCCTACACTGAAAAGAGGTGTCCTACTTGCTTAAGGTAGAACGTACATAATAGCTTTTAGGTGGATCCACTAGCTATATACCTATGTGGGCACATAGTTATAGGATAGTAAGATTGCTACCAGAAACCTTGAATACTAACGTGGAGGTTTCCATCCCATGAGATACCATATTGGGAACCGAACTACTAGCGTGAAGGAACCATCTCATACTCCTATCCACTCGGTGCTAAGCATCCCTTTAAATTCATGTTAAGTCTTTACTTAGGTTCATGTTCATGAAAGAATTCACTAGGCACTCAAACCAACATAACATCATAATAGCTCATAGATTCATTAGGTGAGAATGTCCTTTCAACCTTAGAATCATCAATATGTGAATAAACCTTGCACATCATATTCATAGTGTGCAAATGAGAATAGCCTTTCATTCAACACAACAAGATCATCATAGTCATAATAGTTCATGCATAATAAAATGTAAGGGTATGGGGAGAACTACCTTTCACAATACCACCACACAATAATCATAAGATATTCACTTTCCAAGTGAATCGTAAGCTCATACACAATTCTCATAAAGATGTAGAAGTCCTCATAACTTTGCCCTTCAAGGGACATAAACCACAAGCAATACCTTAGTCACATCATATTCATATTCATGCATGGGGTGTGTGTGTGTGATTGTCCTTCCAATGACACAACAAAAACATTATCATAGTAGACACTTCATTCTCAAAGTATTCATAAATATGCATATAATATCATAATCATACTTTCCCCTCTTATCTTTCATTCAAGGATCATGTTAGGTCAACATATCGAGCATGCATCACATGAGACATATATATAGTCATAAATTTAGTACAACATTCATTCCATGCATAGATTCATATACTCATATTAGAGGTCATGTAGATGAAGTCCTTTCACAACAATTCCATTTACAATTTAACATACATAATAGCTTCTTTCTTAAAGCCTTAACATCCTTAGTTTATTCATTTTAGCTTTTACCCTTAAGGCCCTAGGAGTCATCTTGAAGTTACTAGCCTTAGTCTCAAGCAATGTCTCACATGTTCATCATGTATACCTAGTTCTCAAGGTAACCTTACCACATGCCTCATTCTTGATCAATTATAGTCATACAGGCGACATATAAACTCAATCTCAATACTACACAACCATGATCCCTCATAAAGCCCTAATCAAATCAATTCATGTCTTAAAAGTTTACGCTTAAGCAATCAATCTCTAGGTCATCTAATCTACGTCAATTCATAAAGAAATTCATCAATATTAGAAGATCACGTCTAGCCCCTCAATTTGTCTCATTAATGGCACAACATTAGGCTACATAAATTTTACCCTAGAATCTTAGGTTAATAAAGAATACATGTATATTCATACAAAATGCCACGCCCCAAACTAGAGAAGACGTGGCTGGCACTCGACACCTTAAGCAATCGATTTAGCAACATAAACATACCAACTGACTCAACTGAGGGCCTAGAAGGTCGGACAACATAACATCTAAAATACTATGACTAGACCCTTAAGGTCATAACTTGAATATCAGTAAGTCATATAGACGAAGGTAGAAAAGCCAAAGATAATAAGGTACTAGCTAGCCGATAAGGCAACAATGAAGATATACACACATACATACATATCTATATATGCCAAGCCTATGTGGCTGGAAACTGGAAGTTGTAGAAAGAAACTATAAATATTGTGTCTACAATAGCCTCTATGAGTGACATAAGCACTGGTCGGGACAAGGCCCCGAATATACCCAAACTGTACAATAAAAGTAACAGTCTATGAAAGCTCCAGCAAGAAGTGGAGGTTACCAACTCACAGCTGAATCCTGAATCCTAGTAGAGGGGTCAATCAGAATCCCTACATTGACCTGCAAGCACAAAACAAAAATGTGTCCCTAGGCAACGAGACGCCATAACAAATAAAAATGTACTGGTATGTAAGGTAGAAAATAAAATAATAAATAATTATTGTAAAAAAGGGAATAAAGATACAACGTGAAAAAGAAACTCTGGTAGCCTCCATGGCAGACATCAAACCTTATAAATTATATATATATATAGATGCAAATGTATGTCATACCCAACCAAGTGCTAGCAATGGTGGTGCCTTCCGGTAGCGAACCAGGATCATATTCGCCAACTTGTGCCCATATGTGTCTCATACGTATAAATATAGGCAATAGGCCCCATACCTTCTGATTATAGCTCGGAAGTAGAATGCATAGCATGTAATTTCATGGATTCGTAATGCATTTGTTACCTAAATCATATTGCCAATTTTGGCTCGTTGGTACTCTTGTCCTCATAATCTCGTAATCACTTTTGTATCACATGTAAATATCTCATGAAACTTATATACTTGTAGATTAAATTGGAACACTTAACTTGGATTTAGAAAGACAACTTAAACTTGAGAATGTTCATAAATAGATTAAACTTCTTCAATTAGTATCTATATATGTTTTCTTAGTAGTTTGTAAGAGAAAGTAATTTAGAAAAACCCGTACTTTAGTAGTTTGAACCTACGATTTACATTTAAGAGTTTTGGAGATTGAAGTTTTATTTTAAAGTTTTCAAAAATATAAATTAGCGAGGAAGGAGGACTTATTTCAAATTTGATATTGTTCATCCCTAATCTTTTTAAGTTCCTACACCTAAAGAAGAATAAGAATTTGTACACATGGACCTATAGTCAAGAGAATTAACAAAATGACATAAAGATACCAAATACCCTATCTAACTAAACGAGTGGAATAGCAACATAATAGAGTCACAAAAATACATGAGTTGCAATATCAATGCCTTTCAGAAAAGGTCTTTCTAGTATAGAGTAGTAAAACAATATTTGACGATTTAAGATACAAAAATTCGTGCTCAAAGGAAGTACAATGCTTTACCTTAACATACCTCGATTTTGGGTCTTATTGTATCAATGGATTATACCCCTTCCTTACAGTATGTAGTCTACAGAAAATCATGTCACACAACCATTATAGACAGAATATTAACACGTCATGTCAAAGTAGCAATTTCGAGCTCACTAGCATAGTGATTAGCTCACCAGACAATTTTTAAATGTATTTTTTATTACCTTTTCTTCTCCAAATTACAACCCCAAATTGATGACATAACATACATTTTTGCAGCAGCTATTAACAAGTGGAGGCGTAGGCAAAAGTCAACAACAACCAAATAGAGTATGCCTGCACAATAATAAAAATTCGGCGTATCACCACGCCGCTCTTTTCCAACCCTAAACTAACCATAACCAAATACTGACCGCGAGTATTCAAACTATTAAGGCCATAAAAAAATATATGTAATACAGTCCTATAATTGTTCTATATAACCATAATAACTTGAACTCACTGCTTCCAATCATCATCCTATACGTTCGTCCAATAATCACATTTGGAGTCATGTCTTTCTCTTCATAAGCAATAAGAGGTTAAAAGGAAAAACCTTGACTTAAAATTTATGGAGATTGAAGTACTTTAACATGTCTTGACAATAACAAACAGTCTCCTTAAACACAACGCATTGAACCAAAAAGAAACAATTTGAAAATTGCAATGCAATAATAGAACCAACGTTATACTATTTTATCTTACAATTGAATACCCCTATATACTTCTTCTTCTCTTCCACACTCATATCAACAAGAACCACACACATACAAAGCATTTTCGAAAATTCCAGCAACAACGATATCGAAAAAATACTTCAAAACAACCAAACATAACGTAACTACCCAAATATGATTTTCGCACTCGTCTATTTGTGTTGTTACTTATATAGAATAGCTATAACTTGGACTCACTCAATAAAATGAAGGGTGAGAATTATTACATCCAAACAGCAGCAACACCATAAAAGACGAGACTCCTTCACCATGAAGAATCCTTCAAATCACAACCAACGAGGAGGAAAGAAGTAACACAATCTCTATGAACGTTCTGATGGTGAAACCACGTTGAAATCTTGTAGATCTATGCTTGGATTATAGGGGAACCTTTAGAGAGGATTTAGGACTGTTTTTTCTTATTTTGGTCAGAAAAATGAGATAAAACGAAGGAAAATCAGATCTTATAAATTTAACTGACATAGGAGTTAGGGGGCCACCCCCACGTGCCTGCTTGTGCAGTCTCACTAAAATCTTAATATCTCTCAACTTTGAAGTTGAATGGACAAATGGTATAGTGAGTTGGAAAGTAGACTCGTAGACCTTCGATTTCATATATTGGGGTTCATCTAAAGCTTTATATATTGGGAGAAAAGCTCTGAGACATTTAACCCAAATTTCAGAAAGTTTATTAAAGAAACTTACTCTAACCTTTGTCAACTTTTATTTCCCAACTTGCTTGACTTCAAAACATAACTTACGATCATTGGGAGACTATATCACCTTATAAAACATCCTTATTAGCATATAAGACACTCTTTGCCTTACCCCCAAAGGTACCGGTTAACTTAAACCTTCCGAACGGGTGGGGTGCTAGAATAGAAATTCTTTAACTTGAACTTGTTTAAGGACATCCTTGACCCGTAATGTTAGACTAATTCTTTGGTTTTTGCCTCCCTTTTGCAACGCTATTCTCCTGAAATGATATATCAAGTCATATAAGCCTCATACACTCATGAATGATACACATATTGTGCGAAAGAACCATGGGGTCTCACATAAAAATCATGTAATTAAATCTTAATCAACCCACATCCACTTAATTGGAACAATTACAACATACATAATTCTATCACATTCTACTAGTATCAACCAATACCCATACTTGAGGTCCAATTTGGGGAAAAGGGGGAATCCATGGATTCTTGGGTAATTCATCAATATAATCATAATACAAATCAGTTAGGTCATTGAAATCATTTTTGGAAGGGAATCCATGGCTTAGAATGAAAACCCACTTTTCAGAATTTGAGATATTTGAAATCTAATTTTGGAAGGGTTCTATGGGTGAAGACTACCCATAGATGAAAAGCAACCATACCTTAGGCGTAGAATCCAACCAAATTCGTATGAAAAATTCCTCTTCTTCAAGCCCTAGTTCATCTCTTTTCTTGTTCTTCAATGGAGGATTCCTAGAGAGAGAAATATTTGAGAGGAGAGTATTTTTAGAATTGATTCAGGTCTTGAGATATAATGACTTAATTGGGTGAGTTTTGGGTTTAAAATGACATATATAGGTGTCCTAGGATTAGGAAAAATGATATATCTTTGAGTAAAAACGATTGGGAAAAGACCCAATAAGTTCCCCTGCTGGAAAATGCCGAAATGGCATGATGGATGCCTTCACGGACCAGCATCATTACCACGGCTCGTCAAACGGGTCGTGATGAATTATCAGCCTGACAGTTCTTTACTATTTCGTGTATAACTTTGTACTCCGAGGTCAGAATTAGGAAAACTCAGTGGCTTTGGAAAGAGGACTCAGAAACCTTTAATTGGATAGGTAATATCCCACCTAATTCATTTTGACTATGAGATATGACCATTTGAAGTTGACCCTAAACTCTAAGTCTATTGAAAAGCTCTTCACGTGAGGCTCCATGAGCCGTGGTGCCTACCACGAGCTGTGGTGCCTCTCGTGCTTATGATACATTAGCTAGGCAACCTTCCCCTCCCTAAAAATCTAAGGCAGCACCATGAACCTTCCTACGAGCCGTGGTCATCACCACGAGCCGTGAACTGGCTGTTGTAGAGGGGGTTGTTTTCGGCAACCTTTATTTAGCCACTTCCTAGCCACACCACGAGCCGTGGTGGTGGTAGTGGAAGGTGAGGCAGTGTCCATGTAAGAGTGGACTGCTCTAGTCCTCTTCCTTGGCTCTTTCCCTCTTCCTTTGCTCTAACCCTCACACTTAGGCCTACTTTAGTCTACTAGTTTCCGGGGTGTTACAACCGGAGGCAACTGAATAGCACCTACACCACCTAAATGTATATCATTCACATCGTTCAAGTTGCCAATGTCATCATTTTGGACCAGCTGACTGGCATTGCTTCCGTTGACACTCATTTCGTCACTTGCTCAAAGGCAACAAACAACAAACAAAAAGTAAATACGTTCAAATACACCACAAGAAGATCACAAACAAACTTCAACAAGAGAATTCTATAAAACCACTCCCCGGCAGCGGCACCATTTTCGATAAACGCTCAACTACACCCCCTCCAATACTAGGTGTAGATGATTGTAATCTAGTATAAAACGTAACAAAGAGTTGGAGTCGAACCCACAGGGAGCAGTACAGTATGGAATTCAATTAGAAAGTAAGTCTAGTTGTCAAATCAGTTATAGAACTAGACCTTATCGAAACCAATCAAAGTAAGTTAATGGTTTGACAACGAATGTCAGATAAGGGGTTTGAAAATGTCAATTATCAACTACAAGAGTTACGAAAATGGGGGGAGTAGACAAATAGAGAGAGCTTATCACGGATGTGATCGATTATAAGCTAATTTTGCTATATGAGTAATTGAAATGTACTAACAATTGCTAAATCTCAGTGGGTAGGCTAAACTATAAATTCAATAGCTTTCTCTCGAACAACTATTACGATTAAACTGAGTTCTCTCGAACCTCGATAATCTTACCAATATAAACAGGCCAAAACCTTAATTTATCTACTCTCGAGCTAGATAGGTAGGATCAAATTAGGATTCAATAACTCGAGTTGAACACACAACAATCCAATCACTACAATCATTAATTGATAACTTTAGATCTATAATCTCTCTCTCAAGCAAGCCCAGAACACTAAGTTAGAATTGCATTTGCAACTACAATTCATGAGTTAATACACAACTATCAATCAAACCCAGTTTAAAACAACATTTAAATTAGTAAACAAATAATAACATGATCACACCCCCCAAGAATTGGGGTTTTAGCCACACATCATAAAAAGGAAGAAATCAATACCAATTATGTTCTCCATAATCTTGGTTTTGCAATCCATGTGTTTACACTGATCCAAAATGCTTAATATCAAAAACCATACTCAAAATCCACTAGAAAACTCCTTAAACTAAGTAAAACAAAGTCTCCAATGAAAGCTCAAAGTTTTACAATGGAGAAATTACTCAGGAAATGACTTTATCTTTTTTTCTGCTTTTTGAAATTCAATTTATACTTTCTCAAATTTTGGTCTTCAGGATCACTAGGCAAGGTTAGACGAGCATCGTCGGCCAAGTCAGTGATGCGCCAATGGCACCATTTTATTGTCTATTTTCCTTGGCTATTTACCTTCAGGGATCTGTGAGTTTAGGCGATCAAGATCAAGTTTATCGATCCATTCGGCAGTCTACCGACTGTCCATGTCCATCAGCAAGTTGGTTCTTCCTCCGGGCTGGCACGCTGGATTTTTATACGAGCTGAAAAGCCTCTCGACGGTTCGCCAAGTTATCTTGGCGATCACCAGGATTTCTTTTCTTCAACTTCTTCAGCTTTTTCTTCCCTTTTTGCCCGGTAATGTCCTTGCCTTGCTCTTTTGCCTTAATTGCTGCACATCAACATTTTAACATTAGTTTGGAGCATAAATTAGGCATTGAGGACAGTAAACTCTAAAAACAAGCCCTAAATGAGTCAAAATCTCATATTCATCAAAACCCCCAACTTAAACTTTTGCTTGTCCTTAAGTAAAAACTAAAGATCAACTAGTTCGACAAGGATGTCGACAAATAGTACTGCTCAAGACTCAACATGAATGCACACAAGAGATTAAAACTCCTCATGCAATGTTCAATTGTGCACTCTAAGTTTCAAATTGTGACTAAGCATTAGAAAATAGACTGAAGTTCTCAATGCTTGCTTCAAATGCAAGTTCAAGCTCAACAAGAGCATTTGAATGCCCTCACAACTAAAACGATTCCATCTTCACACAAAGAGCATCACATTTTTTCAGAATATAGGAATCAGAAACAACTCTCACCCTCTCAGAAACAAACACATGCAAGATCTTTTCCATATATTTTACAATCAACACGATGTTATACTTAATTAAGATCTTAAAGTTCTTTCAAAGTTTATATCGGGGATGAATGTTAGAGTATTGTCATTTAGGCTTAGTGACTAGTACCTCCATGGAGTATGGCATGCGCTTCATTCTTTCAAATTTTCTATCACACTTTCAATTCTCCAAATTAACACCCTATTATTTCAATCAAACTTCATTGGATACCCCATTTCATTTTCTCAATCCTCACACTTTATTTCAACAATTCTTCTCTTTTTCAACCTTTTCTTCTTTTCCTTTTTTCTTTTCTTTTTCAATCTTCTTCTTCTTTTCATTTCTCTTTATTGTTTTTACATGGAGGGATTCCATCTTTTTCAACAAGATCTTTCAAGGATGGATTTTTCAAGTTTCTTTATCTTTCTCCTTTTTACCACATCCCCAACTTAGGCTTTTGGCCTAAGTTGGCTATTCAACACAACCAATGCACCATGAAGATTTTACGTGGGAAGGAAGGGTCATTTATGTTCAAGGTTCATCCAAAGAAAATGGTAGGCTAAAATGGTACCAAGATTGGTTCACACTCTCACAAGGTGGCCACAAAGAGGTATAATGGAAAAAAAATTTCACTCTCCCGTCACGACCCAGGGGTACACCCTAGATCTAACATGGCGTATAAAACCCCAAAGGATTCCATACAAGACATTTGGCTCACATAACATAAGAAATAGAATAATAAGGGTAAAACAATAGTCCAAGTCCAAAACATTTTACAAAGAAAAGAGGAAGTCTAGACACTTTGACTCATCATAGCCATCTATTACAATAGAATGAAATTTGGCCTAGCCCATACAACATGTCCAAAAGAGAAATACATGAAAAGGAACTAAACAATGGAAATCTGTCCTCGAACCATGAGGGCTCACCAAGCTCAGGAATAAATCAAATCCAAGCTCTAGCCACAAAACTGGGAACCCTATTTGTCGGATCCAACATCTAGGGAAAATGTAGACAAGAGTATACGTTAGTACAAACAATGTACCAAGTACGATAGTTATGGATAAAAACATTTAAAACATGCTAAAAAAGACATTTCATTTTATGACATGCAATTGACCAAATAAAACATGATAAAAGAGCGTTAGAAAACATAAGTCATAAAACTATGGTCAATGCAAGCTAACATCATCATTAAAACCTTTGAACTCATATACGATACTTCTTGAAGTAACCTTAGTTCATTATTCATCTTGTTGTGGGGAAATTATCCTTAACCGACATATTAACCGTGTGAGCTATAACATGATCCCTTAGTGTCTACCACATTGAAAAGGGTTGTTCTACTTGTCTAAGGTAGAACCACTAGCTAATCGGGGGCATATAGTTTAAGGGATAAGGAGATTGTTACTAGAATCCCAGTCTCTACTAACCTGGGAGCTTCCATCTGAAGAGATTGCTTCTAGAAACCCGGCCTCTACTACGACAGAGGTTCCATCTCACATCAATACCCACTCAGTGCTAAGTATAATTCCCACGAAATAGTCATTTCTTAATTGTTCTTATCATACATGGAAAGGTATCCTAGGATAACCAATCCAAGCTAGTTTCATTAGGATAGCTCTTATTGTTTGATTCAATTAGGTAGAAAGCCTTTCAACCTAAGAATCCATTTTATATTAGAAAACCTTGCACATTATGCTAGTATGTGTTTATGAAAATATCATTTCACAACACAACATCAAATATCATCATTGGCACTTTACTCTCAAAGCACCATAAAAACATTTACATAGGTTTCATAAGATCATTCATATATTCATACTTTGCCCTTTCAAGGTTCAAAGCTTATTTTCAATCACCACATCTAGAAATCAATGATTAGATAGGGATTTCATCATAAATTCATGTGATTCTATCACCTTATTGTTTAGATCATAAAACTCCTCTTTCATAGTCAGCAACCCACATCATATGATCACAATTTGGAAAACATAGGGGGTTTATATGGGTTCATAGGGGAAACATCAAGAAAGCATTGTATATCATCAATTAATGAATATGAAAACATAATCATTTAGATCAATAATTGAGGGAACACATGGTAATTGAAGAAAACCCTAGCAAACTTGGGGAATTATACTTTGAAAATAGGAGAATTTGAGGACTTCATGAATGAAAGTAATTCATGGATGAAAACTACCATACATTGTATTCAAATGCTAGCCTTCAATGGAAAAATTGAGACCTTAGCTTGAAACCCTAGGTGAATCCTTCTTCTTCTTCTTCTTTTTCATGCATATTAAAACATAACTCAATAATTTAGATCAATAATTAAGGGAACCCCTGGTAATTGAAGAAATCCTAGCTAACTTGGGGAATTCTACTATGAAAATAGGAGAATTTGAGGACTCCATGAATGAAAGCAATTCATTGATGAAAACTACCATACCGAATCCAAATGCTAGCCTTCAATGGAGGAATTGAGACCTTAGCTTGAAATCCTAGGTGTATCCTTCTTCTTCTTCAAGTTTTAGAGAGAGAATTATTTGAGAGGAGAGTTTGATCTTCTTTTGTGGTTTTGGAAGAAAGAAGTAAATGGGTCTAATTTGGGGGTAAAAAGACTTATATAGGGGTCCTAGACATAGGCAAAATGACATAGTATAGGAATTAATTAATTAGGAAAAGACCCATCTAACCCTGAAAAATAACTGCCAACAGCGACCTACGGCCACCCATCGATGGACAATGGACTGAACGACGGTCCGTCCTGCACGACCCTCGATGGTGGTCTGAAAGGTGAATCCTTGCCATCGAACCAAAGGGCCTAACCACAAATTGGGGTCTGACATATTGTTCGTTGGTCAAGATGTGGTTTTGAGCCTTCCAAACCTCCCTTCGGAAGGCCATCCACGGACCCCACCTACTCTCTTTGGTCCCATCCACCAGTCGTTGGTGGCCCTCGTGGCTGGCACCTACAATTTTCCCAAAATTAATTGTCACGACCAGGGCCCACACCCCAGATGCAACACAACGTACTTGATCCCGAAGTGTCTCATACAAGCCTCATAACATTCAATAGATAGAAATAGTGCGGAATTAATAACTTATTTAAAACCAAACTATTAAAATTTCATTTAGAAATACTTGCAAACACAACGGAAGTCTACTAAAGTCTCACATGGCCATCTAAACGAAGTCTTCAAAACTAAAGTAGGGACACGGTCCTTTACAATTGCAAAGACTAGAATTGTCTATTACATGAAAAGGAAAGAAACTTCAAAAAGACACTTGTCCTCGATCTATGAGGACGTACCACTTTAGCCTTGGAGAAAATCTCAATCCAAGCACTTCAATCTAGATAGAAGCAATGACTTGTCGGAACCTACACTTGTAGTAAATATAAGAGAAATATGGGTTAGCACACAAAAATGTACTAAGTATGATAACCATGCTTTAAAGGGACATTTTGGTTGGAAACCATGCATTATGCCACTTTTTATAAATATCATGAACAATAGCATAAGAGACATCAATTACAAGTATAATCATCATACAAGTCATAATATCACATTTGGACAATATCAACATGTAAACCATTACCTTCACCTTAGACCATCACCTAGAGTAACCCTCACACTATACCTTGTGCAATGTATGGATAGCATCTCATACGACCATCCACACTAAGGCATCACATTAAGGTCACCAAGAGTGAACTTACCATTCATTCATTTTCACCTTTACACAATATCCTTACATAAGAGACATAACATTTCATAAGGCATGACAAGTGAAAATAACTCATAATATAACCCAAGTATAGCATGCATCATCACCTTAAGCATTTAAGAGTCAACATTCTTCAATAACTTCATTTAGAGGACTTTCATACAATAATCATTAAGACTTACAGAACTCACTATGACCCTCTCAAAGCCTACTCGTGCAATACATGGATGACATCCCATACTACCACCCACAGTTCATAGAACTACTCAAGAAACCATAATGCATATCTCACATGATGGGAATAAGTGTTTAACCGACATAGACCATGTAAGCTATACATGGAATCCAGTGTCATCTAACCCCACACCGTAAAAAGATGGTCTACTTGCCTAAGGTAAGACCGGTAACTTTAACTTAAGTAGATCCACTAGCTAGACCTATGTTGGCACATAGTTAAGAGACAGGAAAGATGTTCATTGAAATCCGGCCTAACATAGGGAGAACTTCCATCTTACCTTATCCTTTCGGTGCTTAGCCTACATTCCCATAGAGTAGTTTCATTTACATTACATTACACATGAAAGGGCCACCACCATTAGGTCTACCGCTTCAAGGTACTTTACAAGGATAGCTCATTGACTTTCCTAGAAAGGGCCACCATCATTAGGTCTACCGTTTCAAGGTTTATCATTTCACACAAAAAAGGGCCATCACCATTAGGTCTACCGTTTCAAGGTTTAACATCACATTGGGTCCTAGACTCATCATGAAGGGCTACCAACATTAGTTCTACCGGTTCAAGACATAACCTAGAATACCTCATTATTCATTCATTCATTCATTCATTCAAGGCTACCAACATTAGGTCTACTAATTCAAGACATTAAGACATGAGTCAAGATACATTCATTATACAAGAAAAGGATGCCTATGCCTACCAATTCAAGATATATAATAAATAGAAGAAAGTACTTCGTATTCCATCATCATCATACATGAGTGTCAAATTAAGAACTAGCCTTTCAATACTAACACAAATACATTCAATACAAGATCGCCTTAACTTCAGTAGATTGTCATTCATATACTTAGTAAGTAAACTCTCACGACCTGAGTCTAGACCCCGGATGCAACACAACATACTCGACTCCGAAGGGGTCTCATACAAGCCTCTTACCATTCATAACATTCGATATATAGAAATAGTGCAGAATTTAAAAGTTTTCTTTTATGAATCCAACAATCAAAAGACATTTATAAAGCAGCGGAATACTAAAGTCTCACATGGCCATCTTAGACAAAACTTTAAACAAGATAGAGTCGCGACCCTTAACAGTCGAATGTCTTAACAATAGTCTTAAAACATGAAAGAACTACAAACATTAAAAGTCCTTGTCCTCAATCTATGGGGAGATACCCAAAATGTCTTGGAGAACTCTAATCCAAGTTTCACTAGAGAGAATGCAATCACTTGCCGGAACCTACACTTGTAGGAAAAATATGAAGAACAATAGGTTAGCACAATTATTTGAGGAAGAAACACCTTGGAATCCACCAACCTTAGCTTCAATGGCTTCCTTCTTCTTCTATGAGTTTAGAGAGAGAATTTTTGAAAGGAAGAACTTCTTTTGGGTTTTAGAGAAATAAGGAGTTAATGACTTATTTTAGGACTAAAAACTATATATACTAGTGATATAAACCATTTAAAATCAGCCCCATTTAATAATTAAATAATAGGAAATTACTTAAAACTCCCTAGTTGGGGCAGCCTCGTCAAGGACCACACCCACTTTGACGGGTCATGAGAGGCACCACGGCTCATGGTGGTGCCCGTGATCCCCTAGGCAGTGTGCCTCCCGACCTTTCCAAGCCCTCAAGGTCCTAAGGCAAGACCATGGAAGCTCCCACGATCCGTGGTCAAGACCACAAGTCGTGGTGATGCTTGTGATCATGGAGGTAGTAGCTAGGCAAAGTTGCCTTGCCTCCCTTGAGCCTAAGTGAGCTTAACGCCCATTTTGACGGAACGTCTAAGGAACCACGACTCGTGGTGGTTCTCGTGGTCTTTGAGGCAGTAGCCTCTTCAAAAGGACACAATCCTCATCAAGCTAAGGCGACCCCATGCGTGTTCCCATGGCCCGTGGTCATGACCATAGGTCATGAAGTGGCTCGTGAAGGGAAGCCTTGGCTTGGCACCTTTCTAGGGCCTAGTGCCTAGCCAACCACGGGTGGCACCACGGCTCGTGGTGACTACCACGGGTTGTGAAGACCCTCGTGGTCTAGGGAGGCAGTAGCTAGGCTAACTTTTAGGTAGCCTAGGTTCCCAAACCATGGACTACACCCAAAACCCTTATCCCTTACCCTTAACTCTCGACGTTATCCCCTACGTTTAGGCTCTAGTTTAACCTATCATTTTCCAAGTTGTTACAATATCCCCCACTTGGGAACATTCATCTTCGAATGATACTTTAAACATTTTAAGGGAAAAATGACTCAAGAGTAGCAGCCCATCATGCATGACACATAAATATAAATGCATAATCATAGGAGGAAACATCAACCCCGCATCAATAAGCTCAATGCATTTCAAGAAAGTAGGAACTAATTCTACAAACTCATTGTGCACAATAACATCATTTCTAATTTCGTTGGAGGAACTTCCTTATCCAAATTACATCATGCTAATCATAACATCATTAGGCAATCATACAACTCTTTCAAAAACAGATTTAAGCATGTTCAACAAGTCAACTCATGAAACATTTAGGCAACTAATTATAGATGCATCCTAACATAAGGAACATAATCATGATAACTCATTTTCTCAAATGAACATAATTTCATCAAAACATGCAAAACATAAGGAGATCATGGAAACACATAATCACACATGACTCCAAAACATGACACAAGCTACAAGGAACTCTTGGTCTCTAGCTTGAGTAGGAATACAAGGAAAGCGATAAAGATATCAAAACTCTCAACAACCTTACTATTCAACATACCATCCCCCACTTAGGAGAAAACCCCACTAAGGCTAACATGAAAATAACATAAGGACCTCATCGTAACAACAAGGAACTATAACTTACCGGTACCTTCATCCGCATTATATCATTTGTCCTTGTTAGCTTGAAGAGCATAAAAACGGTTCTTCTTTGGAGCATTGGGACCCAAGCCATCATAAGAAGCTTATTTGGCCTCCCTTCCTCTAGCCGTAAGAGTAGGACAATTTCTCACTTGATGATCACACTTTCCACAACCATAGCACCCATTAGTACCGGCTAGGCACTTCCCATGATGCCTCTTCCCAAAAGTGGTGCAAAGAGGTTTAGAAAATTGAGATCCATCACTCTTCTCTTGGTTAACCTTAGGAGCACTTGAAGAATCTTGGTTTGGAGCTCTCTTCTTGACCCTAGGTTGACCTTGCTCATCGGATCTACCCCTCCTCAACTCCCTATTCTTCCTCTTAAGTTTGGACTCCTCAATAGATTGAGCATACACCATAAGCCTAGAAATATTCATATCATCATGGAGCATCGTCGTACGACACTGTTCCTCAACTAGGTCGGATATACCCGTCACATACCTACTCATCTCATCCCTAGGGTTAGACACCAAGGATGGAGCATACTTAGACAAGAGAGTAAATTTCAAGGAGTACTCTTCCACACTCATGCTACCTTGCTTAAGATTGATAAACTCCTCAACCTTAAACTCCCTCTTCTCAAGAGGAAAGTACCTACCAAGGAACGCTCCCTTAAGCTCCTCCCATTCTATAGGACTTGCATCTAAAGGACTATTGCTATTTTTCCATTGAGTGAACCACACTTGGGAAACCTCTTTCAATTGATAGGAGGCCAACTCCGCTTTCTCCCTAGAAGTTAGCCCCACAGCATTGACTATCTTATATACTTCATCCAAGAATTCTTGGGGATTATCTCCCACTCTAGAACCAAGAAATATCGGAGGATTCATCCTCACAAAGTCTCTCAACCTTAAGGCCATGGTACTCTCATTAGCATTCACCCTAGTCCCCACATCTTGACTAACTTGAGCCGTCATGGCTTGGGCTAGGGTTAGAAAAGCTGACCTAATCTCTTTATTGGTCATGACCGGGGGATCCACCAGAACTTTATTCTTTTGAGGCACTTGGTCACCTTGAGGACCTTGGGGAGGAACTCCATCATTCACATTCTTCTCTTCCACTCTCCTTGTGGGCATCCTTCTAGCATTTTGTAACACTACGGAAAATCATAGGTTGAGCTAGAACCTAAACGTAAGGATGAACGTCTTGAAATGTGTGTTATAGGGGTCAAGGCCATGAAGCAAGTGCCATAACCAAGGGGCCAAGCCAAAGCCAAAATGACAAGGCTGCCCCTAGCTATTACCTACTGCCTGACCCTTCACGAGAAGGACCACGAGTTGTGGTCCTCAACACGGCTAATGAAGGTGGGTGTAGTTTTACCTTAGCCATGAAAGTTTGGATACCAAACTCACTAGCTATTGGCTCAACTTCACGACCATCACCACGGTCCGTGGTCTTGACCACGACCAAGGGAGGATCTCATGAAGTTGCCTTAGGCAAATATCCAAATGGCCCCAAATGGCAAAGTCACTACCTCAATTCCACGGGCATGACCACGTGCCATGGTCCACTTCACGAGTCGTGAACAGGCCCATGGAGATGACTTGGATGATTGAACTTTTACACAAAAATGGAGGCCACTGCACCACCTTCATAGGATGGACCACTGGTCGTGGTCCTTACCACAGCTCGTGAAGGTGGCCTTGGTGCCTGGGTGTGAGTTTTAAATGAGGGTTAAACAAGTCTTTTCCTATTTTAGTCCAATTAAGTGGGGGTGTTTTGGGTATTTTAGGAGGTGGTTTATATATTGTTTTAAAGTCAATTTCAACAATTTTCAAATCATAAACTCAAACACCCAAAATATTTCCTCAAAATCCTCTCCTCTCAATATTTCTTTCTCTAGAAGTTCCTCCATTGAAGAACACCAAGAACTTTAAGGTTAGGGCTCAAGAATCAATCTTCTTAACTCCAATTCGTGGGCAAAGCTTCAATCAAGGTATGGGAACCTTGATTCATGGAACACTTTTCTACATAAAGCCCATCAAAATCTAATTTTGAAATTGGTATATTGTTCAAGAACAAGGGTTTCTGTTCTAGCCATGGGTCCTTCCTAAAAATGATTTTATTATGGATGATTTGATGTTTAATGGTTATTGTTATTGTAAATATCCATATTAGCCCATGTGTTACCCCATGACGCCAATTTCATGAATTGTGATGGGTTTATTGATGCAAGGTAAAGACTATGAATTGTATCTATGTTGAGGTTGTTATTGAATCATGTTTTATTCATGCTTAAAGTAGAATTTTCTAAGTGTGATTGTGAGACTTGGTTCATGACCCTTGAAGGGGGTAAATTGTGAAGGTTTGTTCATGAATGATGGAAGTTGTATGTGAACTTATAATTCACTTGGAAGGTAAAGATCTTATCACCATTGTGTAAATTGAGGTATTATGGAAAGGTCAATTTTCCCCTTACCCTACACACATATTCATGTATGACTTGTCTAGGATGGTGATAACATTGTTATTTGATTGAAAGAATGTAATGTGAAAGTTCTACTCACATTTTAATGTTGATTCTAAGATTGAAAGCACATTCTCACCTTTAATGAATCTATGAGATATTATAATGAATTGTATTGTATGAAGGGTAGAGCACTCCTTCACACATGTAAATGCAATTTAACATGTAAATGCAATTTAAGACTAATGAATTTGAGAAATAATGCTTAGCATTGAGTGGAGATGGACAATGAGGTAAAGGCCCTTCTGCCAATTCAATAGGTTGGGTCATCCAAGTGAACTCATGAGATGGAAACCTCTCTGCCAATAGGTAAAGGATTTCCTATTTCTTAATTCATTTTGTATCTCGTATATTGAGACTTTTGTTGATGTAAAGGGATAAGTCCCAAAACTTTGTATTCCTATGTTTTTGATGGTATATGAGACAAAGTTTAGATTTCCTATGATTTTCTTTTATTAAAAGTGAAGTTGAACTTCTATTGTAAAAGTTTTTTTAAAATTTTTCCGCATTATTTTATATGTCTTATGTAATGATGATGCTAGAGGCTTGTATAAGACCCCTTTGGGGTCAAATATGTCGTGTCGCATTCAGGGTCTAGACTTGGGTCGTGACAAACTTGGTATCAGAGCATAAGGTTTTGGGAATAAATTTAGGCTGATGTCTCATTAGTCACGTCTAGTAGAGTCTTGTTCATGAGTGTAAAGCACGTCACACTTATGAATGTGAGGCTATAAGATGTTTAGGAACTTTTTCTTTTTCCATTACTCTTTAGTTGTGCTTGGAGTCCTAACTCTATGAAGTACTTTCTCCTAACCCTTTTCTTGTGATTATACGCAATGAATACAAGAAGGGCTAATGCAAGAAGGGCACAAGAGGAGAATGTGAATGAGGAGGTTCCCCCTCAAGCTCCTCAAGACCCTCAAGCTCGGGGTCATGACTAATGTGGAGATAAGGGTGGCTTTTCAAACTTTGACCCAACTTATAATGGTTCAAACTCTAGCCGTCACCACTCAAACCCAAGAAATAACGGCCCAAGCTAACCAAGAAGTTGGGCCCCGGGCGAATTCGAATGTGAGTACCATGGCCTTAAGGTTGCGAGATTTTAGTAGGATGAACCCTCCTATCTTGTTGGGTTCCAAGGTAAATGAAGACCCGCAAGAGTTTTTGGAGGAGGTCTACAAGATAGTGGAGACTGTGGGGGTCACTTCTATTGAGAAAGCCGAGTTGGCCGGGTATCAATTGAAAGATGTGGCCCAAGTATGGTACACACAATGGAAGGACCATAGTCCTTTAAGTGTGGGTCCCATAAATTGGGAAGTATTCAAGAAGACTTTCCTTGATAGATTTTCCCCGTGAGAAGAGGGAAGCCAAAGTTGAGGAGTTCATCAACCTTTGTCAATGAGGTATGAGTGTCCAAGAATACTCTTTGAAATTCACTAAGTTTTCCAAATATGCCCCATCTTTGGTTTCCAACCCAAGGGATGAAATGAGTCGCTTTGTCACCGGTGTGTCCGATTCTATTTAAGAAGAGTGTCGTGTGTCAATGCTCCATGACAACATGGACATCTCAAGGTTCAAGTTTTATGCTCAACAAGTTGAGGAGACAAGGCTTAGGAAGAAGAGTAGAGAGATGAAGAGAGCAAGGCCCGATGATGGAAATTCTTCTAAGAACAAGTTCGAAGGGCAAAGTGGACCAAGGTTTAATAAGAGGTTCTCCAATCAAAGTTCCTCCAATGCTCCAAATCCCAACAAAGATAGGGTGTCGAACCCTAAACCTCAAGGAGGCAATAGGGGTGGATCTTCCATGGAGTGGCCTATATGTGCCAAGTGTGGTAAGAAGCATGAGGGGAAATGTCTTGCCGGTATGGGTGTATGATATGGATATGGCAAAAGTGGACATCAATTAAAAGATTGTCCAACTCGTGCGGCCANTCGAACCCTAAACCTCAAGGAGGCAATAGGGATGGATCTTCCATGGAGTGGCCTACATGTGCCAAGTGTGGTAAGAAGCATGAGGGGAAATGTCTTGCCGGTATGGGTGTATGATATGGATATGGCAAAAGTGGACATCAATTAAAAGATTGTCCAACTCGTGCGGCCAAGGGAAGAGAGGGTAATCAAGCTCCTCTAAGTGGTTCCAATTCTGATGTTCCCAAGAAGAACCGCTTCTATGCCCTCCACTCCAGAAGTGATCAAGAGGGTTCTCCGGACGTAGTTACCGGTATGTTGCAAGTATTTTCAATTGATGTTTATGCATTATTAGACCCCGGTGCCACTTTATCTTTTGTTACTCCATTTGTTACTATGAAATCTGATGTACTCCCCGATATCTTAAAAGAACCCTTTTCGTTTTCTACCATGGTGGGTGACTCTGTTGTAGCTAAAAGTGTGTATAGGAGTTGTCCCATTTCATTGTCTCATAAAGTCACATTGGTTGACTTGGTAGAATTAGATATGTTGGACTCTGCTGTTATCTTGGGGATGGATTGTCTGCATGCTTGTTTTGCTTCCATTGATTGTAGAATTTGGGTAGTAAAGTTTCAATTTCCAAATGAACCCGTTTTAGAATGGAAGGGGGGAAATTCTATCCCTAGAGGTCGTTTCATTTCATGTCTAAAAGTTTGAAAAATGATCTCAAACGGGTGTATGTATCACATTGTTAGGGTCATGGACATTGAGTGCGAGACTCCTTCTTTGGAGTTGGTCCCCGTAGTGAGAGACTATCCAAAAGTCTTCCCCAATGAGTTGCCCGATAATCCTCCCGAACGAGAAATAGACTTTGGCATTGATCTTATGCCCGATACAAAACCCATATCCATTCCCCCTTACCGGATGGCTCCGGCCGAATTGAAGGAATTGAAGGCACAACTCAAGGATTTACTAGATAAGGGTTTTGTTCAACCAAGAATATCTCCATGGCGTGCTCTGATATTATTTGTGAAAAAGAAATATGGGTCCCTTAGGATGTATACTGCTTACCGTCAATTGAACAAGGTCACTATAAAGTATAAGTACCCACTACCTAGGATTGACGATTTGTTTGATCAAATCCAAAGGGCTACCTTATTCTCCAAAATAGAGCTTCGTTCAGGTTACCATCAACTAAGGGTAAGAGGGTGTGATATTCCTAAGACGGCCTTTAGGACCCGGTACGGTCACTACGGATTTGGAGTTATGTCTTTTTGGTTAACAAATGCCCGGGCGACATTCATGGACCTAATTAATAGGGTGTTTAAACAATATCTTGTTTCGTTTGTGATTATCTTTATTGATGACATATTGATCTATTCAAGGAGTGAAGGTGAACATAAGGACCATTTGAGGATGGTATTGCAAATCTTTAAGGACCACCGATTGTATGCTAAGTTTAGTAAGTGTGAGTTTTGGCTAAGTTCGGTAGATTTCCTTGGGCATACTGTGTCGGCCATGGGAATAGAGGTTGATCCTAAGAAGATGGACGCGGTCAAGAGTTTTCCTAAACCCCTAAGTCCCACTGATATTAGAAGCTTTTTGGGTTTGGCCGGGTATTATAGGAGATTTGTTGAGGGCTTATCATCTATAGCTTCTCCATTAACGGCCTTGACCCAAAAGAAGTCCAAATTTGAGTGGTCGGAGGCTTGTGAGAAGAGCTTCCAAGAATTTAAGGATAGACTCACCTCCACTTCGGTGTTGACCTTACCGAAGGGTACCGATGGATTCGTAGTATAGTGTGATGCTTCGAGAGTAGGGTTGGGGTGTGTTCTCATGCAACATGGTAAGGTGATTGCCTATGCTTCGAGCCAACTCAATATCCATGAGAAGAATTACCCAACTCATGACCTCGAACTAGCGGCAGTGGTGTTTGCTTTGAAAATATGGAGACACTATCTTAATGGGGTACATGTAGATGTGTTTACCGACCACAAGAGTCTTCAATATGTGTTTAGCCAAAAAAATTTGAATCTCCGACAAAGGTGGTTAGAGCTTTTGAAAGATTATGACATGAGTGTCCTATACCACCCCAAAAAAGTTGATGTGGTTGCGGATGCCCTAAGTAGATTGTCCATGGGCAGTGTGGCTAATGTAGAAGATGAGAAGAAGGAATTGCTTCGTGATTTGCATAGGTTGGCCTGGTTAGGTGACCAACTAGTGGATTCCATTGAATTGAAAGAATCGGTTCTCAACAAGTCTGTTGAGGCTTTCTCCCAGGGGGGAGATGGGGTGCTTAGGTACCAAGGTAGGTTGTGTGTTCCAGATGTTGATGGGTTGAGGGAGAAAATTCTAGAAGATGCTCATGGTTCACGATATTCTATTTATTTGGGAGCCACCAAGATGTACCGTGACCTAGAGAAAGTCTATTGGTGGAATGGTATGAAAAAAGATATAGCGGGTTTTGTGGCCAAATGTCCAAATTGCCAACAAGTCAAGGCCGAACACTTAAAACCGGGAGGTTTGCTCCAAGATATAAATATTCCCACTTGGAAGTGGGAGGAGGTGAATATGGATTTTGTTGTGGGTTTGCCTCGTACTCGGAGGCAACATGATTCTTTTGGGTCATTGTTGATAGGATGACTAAATCAGCCAATTTCATTCCCTTCAAGGTTACCTTTTCGATGGAAGATTATGTTAAGTTGTATATCAAGGAGGTAGTGAAGTTGCATAGGGTTCCTTTTTCCATCATATTGGACCGGGGTGCTCAATTTACTTCACATTTTGGAAGGCTTTTCAACAAGGACTTAGTACAAATGTTAAACTTAGTACCGCTTTCCACCCTCAAATTGATGGTCAAGCCGAATGCACCATTCAAACCTTAGAGGACATGTTGAGGGCATGTGTGATTGACTTCAAGGGTAATTGGGACAATTATCTTCCCTTGATAGAATTTGCCTACAACAATAGCTACCACTCAAGCATTGTCATGGCTCCGTTTGAAGCACTATATGGTAGGAGGTGTAGATCTCTGGTGGGTTGGTTTAAAGTAGGTGAGTTTGATCTAATTGGTCCCGAACTAGTCTATGATGCCATTGAAAAAGTTCAAATCATTAGAGAGAGGTAGAAGACAGCCCAAAGTCGGAAAAAGTCCTTGCCGACAATAGAAGAAGGGATTTTGAATTTGAGGTTAGTGATTGGGTCTACTTGAAAATCTCACCTATGAAAGGTGTGATGAGGTTTTGCAAGAAGGGTAAACTTAGTCCCCGGTATGTGGGCCCATATCAAATCTGGAAACGTGTTGGGAAAGTTGCATATGAATTGGACTAGCCAAGTGAGTTGGCTCCGGTTCACCCGGTGTTTCATGTTTCCATGCTTAAGAAGTGCATTGGTGATCCGGTATCCATACTTTCTTTAGAGGGTTTAGAGGTTTATGAGAACCTTTCCTGTAAAGAATTTCCAATTGAGATTTTGGACTGGCAAGTTAAGAAGTTAAGGAATAAAGAGCTAATTTCTGTTAAGATCTTATGGAGGAATCACTTAGTTGAGGGTGCTACATGGGAGGCCGAGGAAGACATGAAGTCCCGCTATCCTCATATTTTTCCTTCTACTCCTATCCTTACTTGAGGTAAAGAGTTTCTTGAGTTTGGTGTTTTGGAAGTCAATTGTGCTATGAGTTTTCTTTATTATTTCCTTATGTTGTGCATGTTATTGTAAGAATTCATGTCTAGTATATATTGAGTTTTCATAATTTATATGCTCCTCATGTTGGTTTGCAGTTTAATATGATAATTGCATATTTGACTTCATGAGGTGAAATAAAGAACATGTTTTGCTATACTTGTGATGATATGGCTTAATGGCTCTTTATTGATTGTGTTGAGCTTGTTTGAGTTGGAGAAGGTAGTTCCTCCTAAAATGATATGAAATGATGAAGTTTTGTGCATGTTAGGTTGTGGATGAAGTTCCTACTTCCTTGTAATTGCATTGTTTATGTCTTGAGATAGAATTGACGTTTCCTCCTATTAATTGTGCATTGTTTTGATGTTGAATATTTGTTGGGCTGCTAGTCTTGAGTCTTTACTTCCGTAGGGTGTCTAGATCACCATTCGAGGATGAATGTTCCTAAGGGGGATATAATGTAACACTCCGAAAAATGATAGGTTGAACTAAAGCCTAAATGTAAGGATGAACATCTTGAAATGTGAGTTATAGGGCTCAAGGCCATGAGGAAAGTGCCATGGCCAAGGGGCCAAGATAAAATCCAAAAGGCCAAGGCTGCCCCTAGCCATTAGCTACTTCCTTAACCTTCATGAGAAGGACCATGAATCGTGGTCCTCACTACGGCTCGTGAAGGTGGGCGTAGTCTTGCCTTGGCCATGAAAGTTTGGCCACCAAACTACCTAGCTATTGCCTCAACTTCACGGCCATCACCACGGTCCGTGGTCTTGACCACGACCAAGGGAGGCTCTCGTGAAGTTGCCTTAGGCAAATAGCCAAATGTCCCCAAATGGAAAAGTCATTGCCTAAATTCCACGGGCATGACCACGTGTCATTGTCCACTTCACGAGTCGTGAAGAGGCTCGTGGAAATAACTTGGGCGATTTGACACAAAAATGGAGGCCACTACCTCACCTTCACGGGCATGACCATGGGTCGTGGTCCTTACCACGGCTCGTGAAGGTGGCCTTGGTGCCTGGGCGTGAGTTTTAAATGAGGGTTAAACAAGTCTTTTCCTATTTTAGTCCAATTAAGTCCATGGTGTTTTGGGTATTTTAGGGGGTGGTTTATATATTGTTTTAAAGTCAATTTCATCCATTTTCAAGTCATAAACTCAAACACCCAAAATATTTCCCCAAAATCCTCTCCTCTCAATATTTCTCTCTCTAGAAGTTCCTCCATTGAAGAACACCAAGAACTTGAAGGTTAGGGCTCAAGAATCAATATTCTCAACTCCAATTCGTGGGCAAAGCTTCAATTAAGGTGTGGGAACCTTGATTCATGGAACACTTTTCCCCATAAAGCCCTTCAAACTCTAATTTCGAAATTGGTATATTGTTCAAAAACTAGGGTTTCTATTCTAGCCATGGGTTCTTCCTAAAAATGATTTTATTATGTTAATTGCATTATTTTATGGATGATTTGATGTTTAATGGTGATTTTTATTGTAAATTTCCCCATGAACCCATGTGTTACCCCATGACCCCAATTTCATGAATTGTGATGGGTTTATTGATGTAAGGTGAAGACTATGAATGGTATCTATGTTGAGGTTGTTAGTGAATCTTGTTTTATTTATGCTTAAAGTAGTATTTTCTGAGTGTGATTGTGTGACTTGGTTCATGACCCTTGAAGGGGGTAAATTGTGAAGGTTTGTTCATGAATGATGGAAGTTTTATGTGAACTTATAATATTCACTTGAAAGGTAAAGATCTTATCACCATTGTGTAAATTGAGGTATTATGGAAAGGTCAATTGTTCCCTTAACCTATACACATATTCATGTATGACTTGTCTAGGATGGTGATAAAATTGTTGTTTGATTGAAAGGCTATTTCTCATGAAAACACTATGAATGTAATGTGAAATTTCTACTGACATGTTAATGTTTATTCTAAGGTTGAAAGGAAATTTTCACCTTTAATGAATCTATGAGCTATTATGATGAATTGCATTGAATGAAGGGTAGAGAACTCCTTCACACATGTAAATGCAATTTAATACTAATTTTGTATAATGTGGGAAATGATGCTTAGCACCGAGTGGAGATGGACAATGAGGTAACACCCCTTACGCCAATGCAATAGGTTGGGTCATCCAAGTGAACTCATGAGATGGAAACCCTTCCGCCAATGCAATAGGGTGGGTTTCTAGAAGCAATCACCCTATCCCATAACTATGTGCCAACATAGGACTTTAGCTAGTGGATCCACCTAAAGCTAAACATGTTAGTTCTACCTTAGGCAAGTAGGACGCCTTCTTTTGGTGTGGGGTTACACAACACCGAATTCAATGTAGATCACATGGTTTATGTCGGTTATGGCTATTCTTCCCTATATGACAAGATAATGAATGAGACATGAACTAAATTATGACTTCTGGGTGTGTTTACTTAGTAGGAGTGGGGTTATGGGACTTCACTTTCACATTGCACAAGTAGACTTAGTAGGATGTTATGGGATGGTTCTTCTATGTTATGATGAGATATGAATGTAAGCATGTATGTTGAATGTATAGTTGATATGGATGACTTTCCTTATGTTCAAGTAATGTACATGACTAGTTCCTTGTTGATGACTATTGATTATGATGAGGTCTAAAGGTGATATGTATGACCAAGGTAGCTTCAAAAGAGTACTTGGTATGGTTGGTATTATGGGATGCCAACCATACATTGCACAAGTGTTCCTTAGGGGTTGCTAAGGTGTTGATGTTACTATGTTATGAATATAAATGTGATTATGACTTGTCTTTGAGATTGAAAATGGATGTTGGTTTTCAAACTTGATAAATGCATTCTTTTCAATTAAAATGTCCTTTTTATCAAATGTCAAGGATTTGATGCATGTTTCAATACTTTAGTACAATTTTGTGCTAACCCCTTCTTCCATCTACTTCTTAATGAGTGTAGGTTCCTGCTAGGTTACTTTCACTCTACTTTTGAAGAAGACTTGGATTGTTTATCTCCATGTTGTGGTGAGTCCTCAAGTTCGAGGATGGGATTTCCAATTTTTTAATCCATTTTGTATCACGTATATTGAGACTTTTATTGATGTAAAGGGTTAAGTCCCAAAACTTTGTATTTCTATGTTTTACATGGTGTATGAGGCAAAGTCTAGATTTCCTATGATTTTCATTTGTGAAAAGTGAAGTTGAACTTCTATTGTAAAAGTTTTAAATTTTTCCGCATTATTTTCTATGTCTTATGTAATGATGATCCTAGAGGCTTGTATGAGACCCCTTTGGGGTCAAATACGTTGTGTTGCATCTGGGGTCTAGACTCGAGTCGTGACATATTCATATCCTATAAGCACAAGAGAAGGATTAGGAAATGAACATTTATAGAACTAAACTCTAAGGCACGACTTTAAGAATAATGAAAGAAGTGTAACTTTCTAACGTCCTATAGCCTCTCGCTCATAGATGTGTCACGACTCACACCGATGAACAAGACTCTACTAGACATGGCTTGTGAGACATCAACCCTAAAAACCATTCCCAAAATCTTGTGTTGAGATACAAGTTTGTCACGACCTGAGTCTAGACCCTGGATGTGACACGATGTACTCGACCCCGAAGAGGTCTCATACAAGCCTGTTAGCATTCATAACATTCGATATATAGAAATAGTGCGGAATTTAAAACTTTTCTTTTATAAATCCAACAATCTAAAGATATTTATAAAGCTGCGGAATACTAAAGTCTCATAGGGCCATCTTAGACAAAACATTAAACAAGATAGGGTCACGGCCCTTTACAATCGAATGTCTTACCAATAGTCTTAAAACATGAAAGAACTAGAAACATTAAAAATCCTTGTCCTCAATCTATGAGGACATACCCAAAATGTTTTCGAGCACTCTAATCCAAGCTTCACTAGAGAGAATGCAATCACTTGCCGGAACCTACACTTGTAGTTAAAACATGAAGAAAAATGGGTTAGCACAAGTAAGTACTAAGTATGATAGCCATGCAAAAACATGCTTAAAACTGACATTTTGGTTTGAAGGTCATGCTTTCATGCCATTTGGTAAAACTTCATGAACATTGATAAAAGAGGCATAATATAAGTGACAACCAACATTCAAGTCATATTTTACATTTGAACATATTCAACATATAAAAATTTACCTTCATATTAAGCCTTCACATCAAGTAACCCTCAAGCTATACCTTGTGCAATGTATGGGTAGCATCCCATACCACCACCCACACTAAGGCACCACCTTAAGGTCACCAAAAGTGAACTTACAATTCATTCTCTCCACCTTTACACAATAAAGCATATAAGAGACATAAACATCATATGAGTCAAATCATCACATTAGGACCAGCATCTAAGACCACTCTAAGTCATACTTGTGCAATGTTCAAGTAGCATCCCATACTACTACTCACACTAAGTACTCCTTTGAAGCCACCATAGAAAAGGCACATTCACATACAATAAGTCATGACAAGGAAGTAACTCATAATACAATCTAAGTATAGCATGCATCTTTACATTTAATCATATAAGTCAACCTTCTTCATTAACTTCATTTAGGACACATTCATACATTAGCCATTAAGTCTTAGAGAACTCACTATGACCCTCTCAAAGTCTACTTGTGCAATCCATGGATAGCATCACACACTTCTACCCACACTTTGTAGAACTCCTCAAAAAACCATAATGCATATCTCACATGATGGGAATAAGCATTTAACCGACATAGACCCTGAGAGCTAGATCATGGAATCGAGTGTCGTATGGCCCCACACCGTAAAGAGGTGGTCTACTTGCCTAAGGTAGACTGTTAACATTAGCTTTGGATACAATCCACTAGCTAATATCCTACGTGGGAACATAGTTATGGTATAGGAAGATATTCCTTGGAACTCTAACCTAACATTGGGAGAGTTTCCATCTAACCATATTCACTAGGTGCTTAGCCTACATTCCCATAGATTATTTGATTCACATTACATTAGTGTACTAGGGAGGAATGCCACTAGCCTATCAACCCAAGTTACATCATTGCACAAGGAGGGAATGCTATAACCCTATCGATCCATGGTACATTCAAGGATAGCTCTAGAGTCCTCATGAAAGGAATGTCATAAGCCTATCAATTCATGGTTCCTCATTATATGCAAATACTCATGAAAGGAATACCATAAGCCTATCGATTCATGGTACATTGACTCGTTAATAAAGGAAGTCCATTAACCTATTCATTCTAGAGTCATCATTACATTAGATCATTTATGAAAGGAATGCCTTAAGCCTATCGATTCATGTCCATCAAATCAAGACACATTCATTATGCATATATGAAAGGAATGCCATAGCATATCGATTCATATTCATCAAGTCAAGACCCATTCATTATACAATAAAAGGATGCATAAGCCCACCAATTCTAGATTCAACATTCACTATAGAAATCCTTAACATTCTATCATCATCATTCATGAGTGTCAATTGAGAATATACTATCAACAATAGCACAATTACATTTTATACATGATCATCATTCTATTATTGAAATCACATGCATATCCTTCACATCATAATCATACATAGTAATTAAACCCCTCCACCTTTCAAGTGGATGAACATCTCTCACACAATTCTACTTCAACATGTAATTAGGTCATACTTGCCCTTTCAAGGCCATGACCACAAATCATCACCTCACCAACAATTCACCATAATTAAGGCATAGATAATGATACAACTCAATAACCCAAAGCAATTTACACAAATTCCATTCATAAGCATTCATAATCAACAAACCCACTTCATAAGGCACAATTTAGGAATTAAGAGAAATCATGGGTTCATAGAGTATTTTCATCATAAATCATCAATTAAACACCAATACAATCATTCTTTGTCATTAGAAACCATTTGAAAACATTTGATGAAAGAACCCATAAGATTGAGTAAAACCCTACGTTTTTCATACTTTGAAATCACATTTGAATTGGCTCCTTGAATGAAAAGTTAGACAAGGATCAAGACTACCACACCTTGCTATAGATTCACGATGAAATTTGAGGAAGAAACACCTTGGAATCCACCAACCCTAGCTTCAATGGCTTCCTTCTTCTTCTTTGAGTTCAGAGAAAGAATTTTTGAAAGGAAGAACTTCTTTTAGGTTTTAGAGAAATAAGAAGTTAATGACTTATTTTAGGACTTAAAACTATATATACTAGTGATATAAACCATTTCAAAATCAACCCCACTTAATAATTAATTAAAATGAAATTACGTAAAACTCCCTAGTTGGTGCAGCCCCGTAGGGACCATGCCCACTTTGACGGGTCGTGAGGGGTACCACAGCTCATGGCGGTGCCCGTGGTACCCTAGGCAGTGTGCCTCCCGAACTTTCCAAGACCTCAAGGGCCTAAGTCAAGACCACGGAAGCTCTCATGATTCGTCGTCAAGAACACGAGTCATGGTGATGCTTGTAATCATGTAGGCAGTAGCTACGCAAAGTTTCCTTGCCTCCCTTGAGCCTAAGTGAGCTTCACGCCCATTTTAATGGATCGTCTAGGGTACCACAACTCGTGGTGGTGCCTGTAGTCTTTGAGGTAGTAGCCTCTTCAACAAGACACAACCCTCATCAAGCTAAGGCAACCCCAGGAGCCTTCCCATGGCCCGTGGTCATGACCATGAGTCGTGAAGTGGCTCGTGAAGGGAAGCCTTGGCTTGGCACCTTTCTAGGGCTTACTACCTAGCCAACCGCGGGTGGCACCACGGCTCGTGGTAACCACCACGAGTCGTGAAGACCCTCGTGGTCTAGGGAGGTAGTAGCTAGCCTAAGTTTTAGGTATCCTAGGTTCCCAAACAACAGCCTACACCCAAAACCCTTAGCCCTTGACCTTAAATCTCAACATTAACCCCCACCTTTAGGCTCTAGTTTAACCTATCATTATACGAGTCGTTATATAAACACCTCCACCTTTCAAGTGGATCAAAATTCAAGCACATTCTACTTCAATATATAATTTAGTCATAACTTGCCATCAAGGACATGAATCTCAAATCATCAACACACCAACAATTTACCATAACTAAGGCATAGATAATGATACAATTCAATAACCTAAACCAATTTAGACATATTTCAATCATACTCTTTCATAATCAACAAACCCACTTTATAAAGGCACAATTTAGGAATTGAGAGAAATCATGGGTTCGTAGAGTATTTTCATAACAATCAATTAAACACCAATATAATCATAATATGACATTAGTAACCATTTGAAATAGTTTGAAGAAGGATCCCATGAGATTGAGTAAAACCCTAGGTTTTTCATGAACTTGAAAACTTTGAAAATTTACTTTGAATGGACTCTAGGGGTGAAAGCTACCCCTAGATAAAGGATAACCATACCTTGCCTAAGATTCTCCAAGAAATTTGATGAAGAAACACCTTGAATCCAAACCCTAACTCCCACTTCTTCTTCTTCCTTGAGTTAGAGAGAGAAATATTTAGAGAGGAAGAACTTTGTGGTTTTGATTTGGGTGTTTTTAATAATAGGGTAAAATAGGTGTTAAAAGACTTAAAACTATGTGTGTGTATATATATATGATATATAACTGTTTAAAACGACCCCACAACATTACAACTTAAATATGAAATTACCAAAAAGGACTTCACTTGGCAGCTCCGTCCAGGCACCACGGCCACTTGGATGGTCTATGAAGGGGACCACTGTCATGGTTGCCCATGTGGTCCTCTAGGCAGTAGCTCCATTTCACATGCCAAGCCTTCATGAGGCCAAGTCATGATCACGGAACATCCCATGATCTGTGGTCAACACCACGAGTCGTGGTGGAGGTCGTGGTCTAGCCTTAGACTCGTGGATGCAAGGCCTTGGAGCATTGAGACCAAGTCACCTCCACGTTCCTCTTCACGCCTCGTCAAGGGCACGATGGCCCGTGGTGGTGCCTATGGCTTGTTGACCAGTAGCTCCTCAACTTTACAACATCCCTACCAAGCTAAGGCAATCCCACAAGCCTTCCCACGGCTCGTGGTCATGACCATGAGTCGTGAAGGGGAACCTTGACTTGGCACCAACTAGGGCACACTGCCTTGCAACCACGGGTGGCACCACGACTTGTGGTGGCCACTACGGGTTGTGAAGACCCTCGTGGTGATGTGAGGCAATGGTTAGGACTAGTTTTTAGGCAGCCTTGGCCCCTTACCATCGCCTACATCGAAAACCTTAAGCCATTGCGCTTAACTCTTGACGTTAACCCCCACGTTAAGGCTCTAGTTTACCCTATCATTTTCCGAGTCGCTACATTGATTCATTTCCCTTTTTCGGATACAGGGTGTTACAATATATCCCCCTTGGGATCATTCTTCGAATGAGATTCTAGGAATACCTTGAATGAAAAGACTCAAGACTAGCAGCTTATCATGTCTACAACTCATCAAAATGCACAAAATGAAGGAGGAAACATCAACTCCAAGCTAATACGTACTCAATGCATCATAAGGAAGTAGGAACTACATCTACCAAGCCAATATGCATGAAACTTCAAAAATCAATCGTGTTCAATGGAGGAACTACCTTCTCCAAGCTAAAAGCATGTTCAACATCCTCTCTGGAGCCTTTATGCAATTCAATCTCAAAAATTATATTTAATACATGTTCCACAATCATCTCATGAAGTCTGTAGGAAACTTATACTCCATGCACAACAACATGAGGAAAATAAATAATACAAGTCATTTCTTTCAAAACTTAAGCTTTTTCATGAACTTGCATAAATAAGTAAATCATGGAAACACATGACTCCAAAACAAGGAACAAACGAGGAACTCATTACCTCAAGCTAGAGTAAGAGTAGAAGGAAAGAGATGAGGCTATCGGGATATCATATCGTCCTCGGCCTCCCAAGTAGCACCCTCAACTAGATGATTCCTCCATAACACTTTCACGGAAGCAACTTTCTTGTTTCTCAACTTCTTGACTTGCCGGACTAAAATCTCAATCGGAACCTCTTCATAAGAAAGATTATCTTTAACTTCCAAACCCTCTAAGGAAACTATAGATGTCAGATCACCAACACATTTATTCAACATGGAGAGATGAAAAGTTGGATGCACCGATGCCAACTCATTTGGCAAATCAAGTTCATATACAACCTTACCAGCACGCCGCAAATATGATATGGGCCTACAAAACAGGGACTAAGCTTCCTTTTCTTACCAAACCTCATTATTCCCTTCATGGGAGAGATTTTGAAGTAAATCTAATCATGAACATCAAACTCAAGATCTCTTCTTCTAACATCGGCATATGACTTTTATCAACTTTGGGTTGTTTTCAACCTTTCTCTAATAAGTCAAACTTTCTCTATGGCCTCAGGTACCAACTCGGGACCTATTAGGGAAATTTCACCCACCTAAAACCATCCTATAGGAGATCTACACCTCCTACCATATAATGCCTCAAATTGAGCCATATCAATACTCGAGTGATAGCTATTATTATAGGCAAACTCAATCAATGCCAAATGGTCATCCCAATTACCCATAAAATCAATTGCACAAGCCCTCAACATGTCTTCCAAAGTTTGGATAGTACGCTACGCTTGCCCATTGGTTTGGGGATAAAAGGTCGTACTAAGCTTAAAACGAGTACCAAGACCATTTTGGAAAGACTTCCAAACCTGATAAGTGAATTAATTACCACGATTGGAAATAATGGACAAGGGCACTCAATGCAGCCTTTCATCTCAATCAAATAAAACTTAGCATAATCTTCATCTGAATAAGAAACCTTAACGGGAATAAAATGAGTTGACTTCGTCATCCGATCTACTATTACCCAAATCAAGTCATGTTGTCGCCAAGTACGTGGCAACCTTACTATGAAGTCCATATTCACATCTTCCCATTTCCAAGTAGGAATACCAATGTCTTGGGAAAAACCTTCTAATTTATGATGCTAAACATTCACTTGTTGACAATTTGGACAGTTAACCACAAATCCCACAAAATGCTTCTTCATCCCAATCCACCAATAGATCTCTCACAAATCATAGTACATCTTGGTGGCTCCCGGGTGAATAGCATATCGAGAACTATGGGCTTCTGTCAAGATTTGTTCCCTCGAGTTATCAACATCTAGAACACCTAAACGACCTTGATATCTAAGCACACCATCTCCCCCTTGGGAGAAATCCTCAATGGACTTTTTGAGCACTGCCTCTTTCAACTCAACCAACATTGGATCAAGACCTTGCTTAGCTTTCACATCTGCCACAAAAAATAATTCAGAACCATTATGAACCAAAACACTACCTTTGGTGGAGACTACTAGCTAAACTCCCAACCGAGTCAAACTATGGACATCTCTAACCAACTATTTCTTTTCATCCTCAATTTGAGCAACACTACCTATTGATAATCGACTAAAAGCATCCACCACCACATTCAATTTACTGGGGTGAAAGAGAACACTCATATCATAATCCTTCCATAATTCAAGCCACCTTCTTTGGCAGAGATTCAAGTCCTTTTGGTTGAACACATATTGCAAATTCTTATGATCGGTGAAAACATCAACATGAACCCTATACAAATAATGCCTCCAAATCATTAAGGCAAAAACTACCACCGCTAATTCAAGGTCCTGGGTAGGATAATTCTTATCATGAATCTTAAGTTTCCTTTTGAAGCACATGCAATATCTCTCCCATTTTGTATAAGTACACATCCCAACCTAATTCTAAAGGCATCACAATATACCACAAAGTCATTCGTACCTTCCGGTAAGGTCAACACCGGAGTGGAAGTAAGTCTATCTTTCAACTCTTGAAAACTCTTCTCACGAGCTTCAAACCATATAAACTTAGACTTCTTTTGAGTCAAAGTCATCAAAGGAGAAGAAATGAAAGAAAATCCCATAACAAATCTTCTATAGTAGTCGGACAAACCCAAGAATCTTCTAATATCCAATGAGATTAGAGGTCTAGGCCAACTCTTGACCACATCCGTCTTCTTAGGATCTACCTCAATAACCTTACTTGAAACAATATGACTAGGAAAAGCTACGGACCTTAACCAAAATTCATATTTGCTAAACTTTGCAAAGAGTTGTTAATCCTTAAGCATTTGCAACACAATCCTCAAATGATCAATGTGCTCATCCTCACTCCTCGAGTAAATCAATATATCATAAATAAACACAATTATGAACATATCAAGATATTGTCTAAAAACCCTACTCATCAAATCTAGAAATGTCACCGGAGCATTAGTCAAACCAAATGACATCACAAAAAACTCATAATGACCATACCGAGTTCTAAAAGTCATCTTTGGAATGTCACTTTCCTTCACCTTCAATTGGTGATAACCCGACCGGAGATCAATCTTAGAGAAATAACTTGGTCCTTGAAGTTGGTCAAACAAATCATCTATTCTTGGAAGAGGATACTTATTCTTAATGGTCACCTTGTTCAACTGGCAATAGTCAATACATATACGAAGAGAACCATCCTTTTTCTTAACAAACAAAACTGGAGCACCCAATGGAGAGATACTCGATCGGATGAAACCCTTATCCAACAAATCCTTCAATTGTTCTTCCAACTCCTTTAATTTTGTTAGAGCCATTCTATAAGGAGGAATACAGATAGGTTGCGTATCTCAGAGAAGGTCAATACCGAAGTCTATTTCCCACTCGGGAGGAATACCAGGTGAGTCATCAGGGAACCCTTGTAGAAACTCATTAACAACATGGACTGACTCAACATTAGGGGTTTCGAAATCTAATTCCCTCACTTTAACTAGATGGTAAATGCAACCCTTAGAAATCATCTTTCTAGCTTTAAGACAACAGACAAACTGACCCTTAGGCATAGAATTTCCCCCCTTCCACTCAAGGATAAGCTCATTTGGGAACTGCAACGACCTGAGAGCACCCCCTAGCTGTTACATGCATATTCGACCTCTCGGAGGTCTTATACAAGCCTTAGTATTCATTCATTGCATAGATCATAAAAATCACTAAGAATTTAAAACGTTTATTCAATAGAACCATAACACTTCAAGAGTCATCAACATTTGAAAACATCAATTCGCAAGTGGAACTACTAAGTCTCTTTAGCCAATCTTAGACAAGAACTTAAAACGTACTAAGGGACACGACCCTTTACAAATGAAATGAAACTTAAGTGTCTATTACAGTGACTAAGAAACTTCTAAACATAGTCCTCGAATCTTAAGGGCATACCAAAGACTTGGAAGAGTGAAGCAATCCAAGCAACTCCAAAGCACAATCTCCTCCTAGTTACCACAACCTACACATGTAGTAAAATAGAAGAAAGGGGTTAGTACAACACACGTACTAAGTATGAGGATATGCAAAACAAGCTAAAAACGACATTTGTTCGGAAGTTATGCTTTCATGCCATTTTGATAAAATCTCATGGACATCAACATAATAAGCACCTTACAAGTCACAACCAACAATACAAAGTCATATGCTTCACAATACCTCATAAACATACATAACCCATTTACCTTTACCTTCTTGCCTTAGACCTCAACTTTAAGTAACCCTTAAGCAATATCTTTTTGCAATGTATGGGCAACGTCCCATACTGTCACCCACACTAAGGCACCACCTTAAGGTCACACAAAGTGCACTTACCATGCATACCTCAACCTTCACCCATTAATCACATGAAACATATAAGCACATAAGCCAACAAGTCACTTCATAACTCTAGAACACTCATCAAATGTCATCCCAAGACTCACCTAAGTAAGACATGGTGAAGCAGCCCATACTACCTCTCCATACCACACCCAAGTGAATCCTTAAGGCTACACAAGACAAGCTCCATTCACATCTCAACATAAATCGTTGATTCAACTTAATGCATTTAGACAACTTTATTCACTAATGACATAAGATCATCACATACATTCCATTCAACATAAGAACTTAAATTGAATTCACTATGACTCACTTTCACATTAGCATGCTCAAAGACCAACACTTTCATTAATTTGCCCAATAATACTCATTCATTCATTTTCATTACTAAGACACAGCAAGATCTCCCTTAAACGTCTACTTGTGCAATGTCGAGATGATGTCTCATTCCACCACCTATCCTAAGTAGTACACCCTTAAGAGACCCTAGTTCATTCATTCGTTAATGTGGGGGAAGAGCCTTAACCGACATAGACCATAGAGCTTGATATGGAATCCTGGTAGTACCCTTACCAGATGAGAGATCCCTACTTGCCTAAGGTAGGGTCATTCTTTTAGCCTTTACGTGGTAGAGACCACTAGTTGGTTCTATGTGGGCACATAGTTAACTAATAGAAGGATTGCTTCTAAGTACTTTCATCTCAACTCACGAAGGAGAACCCATCTCCAGGGTTTCTACTAAACGCTCACATCTCAACTAACAAAGGAGTATCCACCCATCTTTATATCCTCTCGGTGCTAGACATTACACCCCCACAAAGTTAGGACATTCATTTTATTCATTCATTTAGGGATAAGGATTGCTACTAAGTGCTCTCATCTCGACTCACGAAGGAGTACCCATCCTAGCCCAAAATTCATTCATTTAGGGATAAGGATTGCTACTAAGTACTCTCATCTCAACTCACGAAGGAGTACCCATCCTAGCCCAACATTCATTCATTTAGGAAGCTCTTGGATTCAAAGATGAGAAAACCTTTCATCTAGGAATCCCATTCATTTAAAGGAGTACTTTATAAGACTATCCTTACAATAGACCCAACATTCCTTCATTAGCATTAACTCCCATTCTTTTCATTCATTCACACATTCTTTCATTGTTTTCATTCATTCTTCACTGGGTGTGAGAGTAGGTAAACATAGTATATCCTAGCCTCACCTTCATTATAAGTCATTCAAACAAGACAACAATCAAGCATAACACATAAAGTCTCTACACAAGGTCACCTTTCATGCTCTTAGACCATATACAAATTCACATCATATCACATTGCCTACACATAATCAACATTACTCAAAACAACAATCATCCAGCTCTCCCTACAAGGCCATGATCACAACATGCTTATAAAGTAAAAACCTCCCCACTTTCAAAGGGATCAAACCTCACAATTCTAACATCTACTACATATATATATATATATATATATATATATATATATATATATANTAATACTAAAATCAATAATCTATTCACAATTTCATCATCATCATAAGCCTTAGGTCACAATTGCTCATTCAAGACCAACATCCAATATAACACAATTGACCATCAATTCCTCATAATTCAATATAGAACAATACATAAATCAATAGCACATAATAATCTACACATTAATATCACATTATTAGCTCATAATCAATAGATCCACTTTAGACCCAAAAATTAGGATTTCAAGATATGCAAGGGTTCATGGAGTTTTTGGCCTTAAAACCATCAATATTAACATAAATCATCATTTGAAATACTTTCATGAAAGAACCCAAGCTTAGAATTGAAATTGGGGTTTTTAGTGTTTTTGAAAAACGTTAAATCACTTTGATTTGGCTCTTTGATTGAAAGGAGAATCAAAGATAAAATCCCCATACCTTTGTGATTAGTTTCCTTAGGAATTGAAGGAGAAATCAGTAGGAACCCATCCCCGAGCTTGAGCTTCATCAATGTCTTTCATGGAGTTCTAGAGAGAGAATTTATTTGAGAGGGAAGGTTCAATTGGATAATGAGGTCTAATTCTAGGTTTTGGGGTTTTAACCACTTAAAATATCCTAAAATGGGTAGAATAACCGTTTATAATAATTCCCCAAAGTACCCCTCACTTAGTTGGACCTTTTAAACAAGTCAAACTTGAGTTTTATTTTCGCAGATTTCGTCGGGAAACAAGTCCGCGATGCAGAGGTGTTCCCACAAGTTTCTGGAAATTAAATTTCGAGACAAAAGAGTTCGCTACACGGACCAAACTTTCGGCCCTTGGTGGAGCTAGTCCTCGACGGGGACATGATCCATCCATGAGCATTTTGCAAGTTGCCTTGGCAGCTTGTTTGGCCAAGGGTTGGGGTCCTCCTCGGGGACCTTTAGGGTGGTCCCGGGGAGTCGTACCCAAACGTTTTGACCCTAAAAACATTTATTAAAACACTAGGGTAACCTCCACTGATTTTAGACTCCAAACAACACATAAAAATATGAACAATATACTAGAACACATCAACACGTAAAAGAGTAGTTTTTGAACGTCTTGGTCATCCCTTGACGTTTGACTTCCAAACTCTTTAAAACTAACTAAAAAAGCTATTCTTCATTATTTTAACAAGCTATTAATGCATAACACCCTTGTGGGCTCTACTCTATCCTACTTTATTTTCAGGGGTGTTACAGGAACTGAAAGTTGACTACACGAGTTCTACAATCAATAGAAGCATAACAAGAGTGAAACCAATCCATATCAAGGATCACATCAAATTCTAACATGTCAAGCTCTACCAAGTCAACAAGAGTAACTCTATGGGATAAGGAAATTGGACACTTTCTATAGACCCTCTTAGCTACAACGGAATCACCAATAGGACTAGAGACAATTAAAGGTTCTAACAATACATTCGAAAAAACATCAAACCTCATAGCCATATATGGCGTCACAAAAGACAAGGTATCACCGGGATCAACAAAAGCATAAACATCGAGTTGGAAAACTTTCAACATACCGGTAACCACATTTGTTGATCATGCACCATGAGATGAGAGATGTCCATGTCACCAATGAGCATGATGGTATGACACTCTTTAACCACCATTTCAGACACACCCGATACGAACTTACTCATCCTTGCCCTAGAATCGGCAATCATTGTTGGAGCATATTTTGATAATTGTGTGAACTTTAGAGCATATTCCCTCACACTCATACTTCCTTGACGAAGGTTAATGAATTCAAGAACCTTTGCTTCCCACATTTCAAGGGGAAAGACCCTATCAAAAAAGTAGTCTTAAACCTCTCCCAATCAAGAGGGCCCGCATATTCTGGTCTTTCTTTTTTTATTGATTGTACCACACTTGCGCAACACCTTTCACAATATAAGCATCCAATTCTGCTTTTTCAACCGAGGTAACTCCCATGATCATCAAAACCTTATAAACCTCATCAATAAACTCTTGAGGATCTTCCTCAACCTTAGAACCATTAAACTCCGGAGGGTTCATCTTAGTAAAGTCCTCAATATTGAAGTCGTCGTACCCACATTTGGGTTCAGGGGAACCGCAACCTCCCTATTGGCTTGAGCCATCATGGCTTGAGCCAACACTTAAAAAGCAGCCCTAAACTCTGCATTTGTAACTTGTTCGGCCAAAGGATCGACTGAAGCTTGATGAGGAGCTTCTTGTTCCGCATTCTCCCTCACATTCCTTCTAGCATAAGCCCTTAGAGTAGATATATCATGTAGATCATCGGGTAAGGATTAGGAGACAGACTTTATAGAGTTAAACTTTTATGGCACGACTTTAGAGTAATGAAAGAAGTGGAGTCTCTTAATCATTTTGTAGCTCTTATTCATAAATGGGGAACGCTTCACACTCATGAACAAGAGACGTGGCTTGAGACATCCTAGAACCTTTCTAAACCTTGTGCTTTGATTACCAAGTTTGTCACGACCTAGGGGTACACCCTATATGTAAAATGGCATATAGAACCCGAAGGACTCCATACAGGCCACTTAGCTCTCATAATATAAGAAATAGAGCAACAAGAGTAAAACAATTTCCAAGTCCAAAACATTTATAAAGAAAGGTGGAAGTCTAGACACTTTGTCTCATCATAGCCATCTATTACAATAGAATGAAATTGGACCTAGCCCATACATCATGTTCAAAAGATAAATATATGACAAGGAACTAAACAATGGAAATCCATCCTCGAACCATAAGGACTCACCATGCTCAGGAATCAATCAAATCCAAGATCTAGCAAAAAAACTGGAACTTGTCTATCGGATCCTACATTTAGGGAAAATGTAGGCAAAAGTATGCATTAGTACAAACAATGTGCCAAGAAAAATAGTTATGCATAAAAATATTTAAAACATGATAAAATGGACAGTTCATTTAATGACATGAAATTTACCAACTAAAACATGACATAAGAGGGTTAGAAAACATAAGTCATAAAATTATGGTCAATGCAAGCTAGCATCATCATTAAAACCTTTGAACTCATATGCAATACTTCTTGAAGTAACCTTAGTTCATTATTCATCTTCTTGTGGAGAAGTTAGCCTAAACCAACAAAGAGACCATGTGAGCTATAACATAATCCCCCGGTGTCTCCCACACCGAAAAGTATTGTTCTACTTGTGTAAGGTAGAACCATGAACTTTTAGCTTAAGTGGATCCACTAGATAATTAGATTGTTACTAGAAACCTGGCCTCTACTAACGGGTGAGCTTCCATCTTAAGAGATTGCTTCTAGAAACCCGGCCTCTACTACGGGAGAGCTTCCATCTCAAATCAATATCCTCTCGGTGCTAAGCATAATTCCCACGGAATAGTCATTTCTTACTTGTTCTTAACATACATGGAAAGGTATACTAGGATAACCAATCAAAGCTAGTTTCATTAGGATAGCTCTTACTCTTTGACTCAATTAGGTAATAAAGCCTTTTAACCTGAGAATCCATATTATGTGAGAAAACCTTTCACATCATTCTAGTATGTGTTTATGAGAATATCATTTCACAACACAACATCAAACATCATCATTGGTACTTTACTCTCAAAGCACCCTTGAAACATTTATGTTTCTTAAGATCATGAATATACTCATACTTTGGCCTTTCAAGGTTCAAAGCTTACTTTCAATCACCACATCTAGAAATCAAGAATTAGATAGGGATATCATCATAAATCTATGTGATTAAGTCACCTCATGCTTTAGTTCATATAACTCATCTTTCATAGTCAACAACCCATATCATATGATCAAAATTTGGAAAACATGGGGGGTTTACATAGGTTCATAGGGGAAACATCATGAAAGCATTGTAAATCATCAATTCATGCATATTAAAATATTACTCAATCGTTTAGATCAATAATTAAGGGAACCCATGGTAATTGTGGAAAACCCTAGCTAATTCGAGGAATTCTACTCTGAAAATTGAAGAACTTTAGGAGTCCATGAATGAAAGGAATTCATGGATGAAAACTACCATACCTTGAATCCAAATTCTAGCCTTCAATGGAGGAATTTAGACCTTAGCTTGAGACACTCATTCTTCTTCTTCTTCAAGTTTTAGAGAGAGAATTATTTGACATAAGGTTTTGATCTTCTTTTGTGATTTTAGTAGAATGAAGTAAATGGATCTAATTTAGGGGCAAAATGAATTATATAGGGGTCCTAGAATAGGCAAAACGACATAGTATAATATTTAATTAATTAGGAAAAGACCCAACTGGCTCTGAAAAATAACTGCCAACAGGGACCTATGGCCACCCATCAGCGGACCATGGACTGACCGATGGTCTGTCCTGCAAGACCATCGATGGTGGTCAGAAAGGTGAATCCTAGCTATCGAACCATGGGCCCTAACCATGGACTGTGGTCTAACCTACGATCCATTGGTCAGGCCAAGGTCCTAAGCCTCCAAACCTCTCTTAGGCAGTGTCATCCATGGACCACACCTACGGTGCGTGGTCCCATCCATGGCCCGTGGGTGGCCCTCGTGGTTGTTGATGAGTCCACAAATTGGACTCATTTAGGGCTTTATTTTAATAGAAATAGTGTCCTTGAATGATTGTTTTATCTAAATACCTGATTAAAATGCTGAAGTTTCAGGTATTTGAAGTTTTAGTGGAAGAATGGACACTTAGGTGCATAACAGAGCAAATAGGGCTGAAAAGAACAAGAAATGGAATCCCGTGGATCGCCGAGTTCAACTTGGCAAGTCACCGAAATGACATGAACCGCCCTTCGTTCCAGTACGCGAAGCCTTGAAGGAAGTGGATTAAAAGGCGAGGAAAGAAGCAGTCGGTGAGTCACCGATAAGTTCCGTGAAGCAGTTTTGTACCGCCCAACGATCCTGAATGTGAGGATACTAAAGGCAAGACACTGAAGGCGATGAGCTGACCAAAAGGTGGATCGCCGAGTTCATCGGCGATCTGGACAAATGTCGCCGAACAATCCTACTCAGCACAATTTGTGAAAACTATAAATACTAGTTAGAATTTTAGTATTGGGGGAACAATTATTATTATTATTTTTATTTTAGAACATACTTTAGCTGATATTTGTTTCTCTCAAGTTTGGAGAGGTTTTTTTGGAGACTTGAAGAAAGGAGTTCTTCTTCCCCAAGTTGGAAGTGGGTTTTCTCTATTCATTTTCCTTTGCTTAATTTAAGGTTTAATTTCTTATATCCAGTTTATTTCATTATCATGTTAGGTATAATTTCTTATTTCTTGATGTGTAGCTATAAACCCCATTCTTGGGGTCTGATTTAACATATATGGGTTGATATTCTTATTGGGTCTTGCTTGCTGATAGGTTAGATGTATTTTAATGGTGATTTCACCTAGTGGTTGTGGTTTAATCAAAAGGGTTTGTAGTTGCAAATACAAAGCCACCTATGTGTTTTCGGCTTGCCCGAGAGGGAGGTCGCGAAACTAAAACCACTAGACTGATGGCCTAAGGAGTGGGTCGACATGAGATTCAGCCCGAGAAGGTGATCCCTAGTCCAATATCCTAACACTCTGCTCGAGAGAGGGAGTGGGGTAAGGCATAGGCTGGTCTTCATGCGGCAAATGGGTGTCCGAGAGGAATGCATTTGAAATAGGGTAAGTTGCGGGAGAGGGAACTTATTTCCATTTAAAGCTTAGCCTAGTAACTGTTGTCTTGCAAATTTCCTATCGAAAGCATGTACCCAACAATTTATCTCAACTTGTATTGCGGTCACATCCCAAGAACCTTCCCCATACTTAATTTTCTTATTTATTTTGTTGTTTTACTATTTGTGACAAAACTCCCATTCGATATTTAACACTTTCGTGTCACCCCCTTTAATTTACTATGCTTTTGTTTGTTAATATCTTTAGTTGCGACTTGTCAGAATGTAATTTTATTTTTCTATCAATTCTCAAAACCGCTCTGTTGGGACACGACCCAACCCTTGGTTGGGTTACTATATTATCGACGATCGTAGACACTCATACCGTATGATAGTGTCGTTGGTCACAATAAGCATCAAAATGGTGCCACTGCCAGGGATCGGTGTTATTTGAGAATTTTTAGATTAATAGAATTTTTATTCTTCTTAGTTGTAGTTCACTAACTTTACTTTTTTGTTTTGTTTTTCATTAAATGGTCCATTTCGATGATTATGGCGAACAACACTCGAGAACTAATGGAGTTTCTTTCAGTAGAGGTAATGATATTCCGAGAGCGTATCCTCACCTTCAAGCAATTGTAGGGTGAACGGATCCACAAGTCATGGGCAAGGTTAAATGAACTGACCAATCAATGCCCAAGTCATGACATTCCCAACATAGCTCTCATTGACTGTTTCTACAAAATTCTTGGTCCTGGAAACAAGAGTTTGGTCGACCAACTCATTCCGGGAGGCATTGCGAAACAACCATATGGGATAGTAGCCCAACTGTTTAATCAGATGGCTGAAACGAACCAAGAAGTAGAAAAGGACTTCATGTTGGCCACCCTAATGACTCAGATGGATGAATTAGCTAAAAAGATGGCTAATATTGAAATCCAGTCTAAGCGGAAGGATAAATACATCCCTCCTCATGAGCGAAGAAGTCTCAAGGACAATGAGGTTAAACGCCTTCGAGAAATGCTCTCAATCATTCTCCACAAGGTGATTGAGTAAGATAGAGAGCTGAAAAGAATGAAGGAAGACATTGAAGGAATGAAGCGGATGATTTGGTCTCATTCCAAATGTGTCCAACTGCTCGGGGACCTGATGAGTAATGTGATGCCTCAACTTCATCAGCATGGAAACAAGGGGTCGCCTAATGAAGACCTGTCCAACCCCAACAACGAAACTTGAGCAGCGATTTGAGTCGTGCCATGACGCTAAATAAGGCGCTTCTTGGGAGGCAACCCAAGGCCTTAAACGTTTAGGATTTTACTTTTATGAATAATGGTGTGTTGTCGCAAGTTGAAACAGGGAAGTGTGGAGAATTTAGGTTGGCGAGCAGAAAGTCCATTTCGTGAATCACCAAACAGGTCTGGGAGCCCCACTGGATCTGTCGTTTGGCTCAACGCAAGAATTGTACAAAGCATGTAAAACTCGACGGACTCAAAAGCAACTCGGCAGATCGCTAATAAGTTTGGCGATCTCGATGCAGGCCGTCGAATTCACCCACTGAAAATTGAAGATTTCTGAAGAAAGGGTTGAATAAATGACCACTCAGCGATTCGCCGAGTAGGTTGACGAGTGCGACTAACTTCACCGAATGGACACAAACTGAACAGCATATATGGCCAATAGTCACACTTCTTCATTCTTTCTCACTTTCAAACTTCATAACCTTACACCGAGGTAGCAATTTACATTTTCTCACTTTAAATTAGTATTTTAGTAGCGGATTAGTGCTTGGAACTCGGATTTTCATTGCCACTTTGTTTACTCAACAAAAAGGTTAGTTCTGAAACTCTTCGTCCACTCTCGAAAAGATAAACCTCATCTGCAACCTAGGAGTCCACTAATGTGTGTTAGATCTCTATAATATGAGTAGACATTTTCGAGTACCTTCTTCTATTTTGTAAGTTGGGGCCTATTTGCTTTTACTTTCCGACTTCTTTTTCCTCTCTGCTCACCTTGAATCTTAATGTGGAAAAATGTACATAACGGGTGTTGACCATGATTGGGGGTTATGGGTTTTCATTGAAGTTTGTGTTGAAAGAGCTTGAATTGAATCATAAGGGGTTGTCGGGTTGAAGTCGAATGAATGGATAGAAGATAGGCACGATTGGGTTGTTTGGCGAGCCGAGTATAGTTCACCGAACTGTTCAACGGTTCGCTTAACATCTCCACTTCATTTGTTTATTACCGCCTCGTGCTCAGTTAACTTTATAACTTTCGTCAAACAAGCTTATGTCGCTGAATGTACTCACCGACACGCCGAAATATTTTCTATTCGCTCTTTATCTGTGCCCTTGTACCTTTCAGGCACCTTTTTCAGTGATTCACATAATTGTACTAGCACTTCACCCCTGCTCCGATTTAATATATTGTCTAACTTTGTCTCGAAGTCTTTTACAAAAATGGCTAGACCAAAGGTCGTAGGGAGAGATATGCCACCCCGACATGTAAGAGCGCGAAATTTCAAAAGAAACAAGAAGACAACAGAACTGGAAAAAAAGAGAAGAGAAAGTAAGAAAGCAAGCTCCAACAGAAGGGTCCCTATTGATCCTACTATTCCTTCATGGAAACGTGGAGTCTACACGGCCATAAGCTCTTTTTTGGCAAGCCATTACATAGACAGAATGGTTATTGCTAACATCACTGCAAAGGCTAGGGCAAATGAACACAATGAGAACCAGAATGACAATTCGGGGACCATTGTCGAATTTCACGCTAATGCATCAGACAAAAATGCTCCGACAGATAAAGCAAGCGTGTAGACAGGATCCCCTCTTTACCTTTTTCTTTATTCTTTCTTTACTTAACTGTTGGATACTTTTTACTTGCATTTGAGGACAAACGCTTTTTATTTGTGGCGGGGTGAAGCCCACCCCTTTTGTGTTGACATTCATGTTTTGTTTAGTATATATTTGGGTTGTTTGCTTTAATTTGTGATTTAAATAATTTTGATCCTTTCGAAAAAATTTCGCCACCTCTTGTTTTGAAACTGGTTGTTATTTTGCAAAAATTTAAGTCTCGATTTCGATCAATACCGATGACTTGAATAGTGCTCTCAATTGAACAAACATGAATGCATGGCTACGACGAGTCTAAATGAAGTTAGATAGACAATATGTGCATTCTTTGCATCTCGTTGTGACTAGACATTTATCAAATTGATTCTCTTGGGATGACCGTTGCACACTAGCAAAAGTGTGTTGTGTTTCTTGACTGAAGTATCGATGCCTTGTGTGTTTAGCTTACTTTGAACCTTGCATGAATAAACCTAGAATTTTTCCTGTTAGTCTGATTGATTTAGAAAGTTGTACTCTTGAGATGATCTTAGGCAATTTTAAAGAGTGTGAGCCAATTGGACATATACCTCATTTTGTGACCTACCTGTGAGCGTTTGAAACTCTTTTGAACACCTTTGAGCCTTACCTTTATTTGGAAGAATCTTGATAAACCCTAGACCTTACGTGATCCACTACATATAACCTCTTGATTTGTGGTTTAGTGAATAGCCAACTTAGGACAAAAATCCTAAGTTATGGGTGTGGTGAAAAGGAAAAGGAGAAATCAAGAAGTGCTATAACAAGTCCCCCTTTACCAATGTTGCAGAACAATGGATCCTTCTAAATAAAAGATTGAAAAAGAAATTTGTGGAATAAAGTACAAAGGATATTGGGGTTCCAAGCAATTCATGGGGAGTGAATAAAAGGATGACTTAGAAGCACTAGAAAAAAAAGTGATAAAGGAAAAGAAGAGAATGCTTTGAGAATACCACATCTCATGAAGAAAAAGTCACTAAGCCTAAATGATCATACCTTTGCACTCAGCCCCATTACAAGCCTTAGAAGGACCTTTTTTATCTTGAGTAAGCTGGATCGAAAGTCAATTGGAAAATAAGGGCAAACCTATAGGTGAAAACATGCATTGTGTTCCTATTTTTGAGTGTGAGCGTTATATCTGATTCCTGATCTTAAATTGACTCATATTTGTGTGTGAATATGGAATCATTCTTTGTGCAAGGGCATTTAGATATTTTTTTTGAGGTTGAACTTGCACAAGTAGCAAGTATTGCGAGCACGAGAATCTTGGGTGATGGTGTGTCACAATTTGAATCTTTGAGTACACAATTGATCCTTGCATAAATAAATTGAGTCATGTTGTGTGTATTCATGATTTCGTCTTGTAGAGCATTATTCGAGGCACCCTTTTTGATCGACTGAACTTGAGTTTTCTTGAGGACAAGCAAAAGTTTAAATAGGGGGTGTTGATGAGTCCACAAATTAGACTCATTTAGGGCTTTATTTTAATAGAAATAGTGTCCTTGAATGCCTGTTTTATCTCAATACCTAATTCAAATGCTGAAGTTTTAGGTATTTAAAGTTTTAGTGGAAGCATGGACACTTAGGTGCAAAATGGAGCAAATAGGGCTGAAAAGAACAAGAAATGGAATCCTTCGGATCGCCGAGTTCAACTTCGCGAGTTGCCAAAATGATATGAACCGCCCTTCGTTCCACTACGCGAAGCCTTGAAGGAAATGGTTCAAAAGGCGAAGAAAGGAGCAGTCGGCGAGTCGCCAATTAGTTCCGCGAAGCAGTACTGTACCGCCCAATGATCCAGAATGCGAGGATGCTAAAGGCAAGACACTAGAGGCGATGAGCTGACCAAAATGCGGATCACCGAGTTCATCGGCGATCTCGACTAATATCACCGAACAATCCTCCGGAGCACAATGTATGAAAACTATAAATACTAGTTAGAATTTTAGTCTTAGGGGGGAACAATGTCACGACCCGGGAGCACCCCCTAGTCGTAACCGGCGTACTCGACCTCAAAGAGGTCTAATACAAGCCTCTTAGCATTCATTCATCGCATAGACACTAAAACCATAAGGAATTAAAAACTTTCTTTACCAAGAAAACATTTCATAAAAAAAAATAGCAAGCGGAAGACTTTCTAGACTTTTACATGATGTCTCAAAACTATCTAATACTTTGGAGTACAAAATTCGGGACTAATCCCATACACAACTTAAACAATACTAAAAATACATAAAAGAACATATGGGGTATTGTCCTCGAATATATGAGGACTCACCAAGTCTTCATCTTCAACACTTAGAAATCTATCAAATAGCCACGACATGTCATCATCTCCAAATCCCTACACTTTAGTCCAAAAAGGGAAAGAAAGGGGTTAGCACAAATAAGTACTAAGTATGGAGACCATGCAAAAACATGCCAAAAAGGATATTTTTAAGAAAGTAAATACTTTCATACCATTTGATAAAACCTTTCCTTTATAAGTATAAGAGACATAATACAAGTCAACATTAACATATAAGACCATAGCCAACCACACATATACTCAACATATGTCCATATACAACCCATGCTTAACTTTAAAAGAACACATGTCATTTCATTACCATAGGACCTCTACCTAATATAATCTTAAGACACACTTGAGTGAGACAAGAAGTGACCGCCCATACAACCTCTTCAAGCACATTTAAGTGTTCCCCAAGATTACCTTAGATAAGGACATTTCCTTTACAACATAACATCAATAGACCAACATTCTTTAAGAAACCATTTTGGAGACATTCATGTATTTAGAGTACTTTCATACATTAGCCATTAAGGCTTAGGGAACTCACATTAGCATATTCAAAGCCTACTCGTGTCATGTGTAGATAGCATCCCATACTACTACCTACACGTTGTAGAACCTATCCAATAACTAGAGTGCACATCCCACATGATGGGAATAGGCATTAACCGACATATACCATGCGAGCTAGACATGGAATCCGGTGTCATAAAACCCTACACCGTGGAAGGTGTTCTACTTGCCAAGGGTAGAACTAGGACACATCCCATGTAGGCACATGGTTTAGGGATATCCAAAGATGTTCATTGTACTCTTACCTCATACTCGGGAAAGCTACCTTCTTAACCATATCCACTCGGTGCTTAGCCTTAGTTCCCTTGAAGTAATTTCATTCACATGTATTGAAATGACCCAAAAGGTTCTTAAAAATGTGCTTCGGAAGTTACCGGAAACTTGTTTATCTATATCAAAAAAAATCCGTTTCATTTTTTGAAAATCTGACTTCATATTCCTGTTTAGGGGGTCAAATTGAGTGGGAAATGGGTCTAACCCAAATTTTAGAGCAACCGTATCAAAATCCGAAATTTCCAAGTGAAGCCTTTTTCGAGGGTCTACTTTGGAGGGTCATATCTCCTAGCACAAAAATAATTGTGTGGCCCATAACATATCCATGGAAAGCCCTTTGATTTAGCTACCTAACGCACTTCGTTTCACCTCATTCGGAGTTCGGACGAAGAAGTTATGCCCATTTTCGTAAAATCTGTCCGGTAGAAAATGCAATTTCCAGTGAGCGTTTTTACTATTCACCCGCCTCATTTTTTTTCTAAGTGTTGGACCATTTTTCCAAAGGGCGTATGTTATTTCCTATGTACCATTAGTTCAATTCCCATCTCTAAAACATTTCCCAAAACACCTCTCCCATACTTAGACACA
>NC_064283.1:38352974-38434270 GCF_019186545.1 Solanum stenotomum
TATAATAATACAACAATATAATAACATTTATATAATGCCCTTCATGGCCTCAATTCACAATAATACAACAAATAACCACCTCCACCAAAGGTGGATCAAACCAATCAATAACAATTATATCAATACTAAGAGATTAAGCCATCTTACCATTCTCCAAAGCCATAACCAACATTACTCAATTCCCAACAATTCTATCACCACAAGGTGATTCACCCATAACTTTCCCATAAGGCCACAATCCTCAATTCATCCATATACCAACACTTCATCATAAATAGGTATAGAAAACCATATAAATCAACAATACAATCCAATCTATAAACACCTCCACCTTTCAAGTGGATCAACATCAAGAACAATTCTACTAATAATATGAGATTAAGTCAACTTACCATCCTCCAAGCCACCTTCACCATTCTCATGATCAAACAATTCACAATAGAAAGCGTAGGTAATCATGGTATTCAACTATACCATTTAAGCTAAGCATAAGCCCATAATCAACGTGAAGACAAATTCACAATTTTTGCCCATTCAAGGCCAACATCCCACATCCTTCAATTCAATAAAGATTCTTAACAATTCACATATATAATGCCATATATGAACAGCCCATACCATACTAAACACAATTTTTATAATCATCTACTCAAAATCAATACACCCACTTTATGGTGAAATTTAGAGAATTTGAGAAAACATGGGTTCATGGGGATTTCTTTCTAAAAACCATTATTAATCATTAGTAACAATATAAATCATCATTTAAAACGCTTTTTATGCAAGAAACCATGCTACAATCGAAATTAGGACTTTAGGATTTTTGAAGAACTTTGAAAATACTTTGAATTAGCTCTTTGATTGAAAAAGGAATCAAAGATAAAGAGTCCCCATACCTTAGTATTGAGAAAGCCCACGAAATCGATGAAAGAAGCCTCCAATTGAAACCCTAGTTCTTCACCCTTCTTCTTCCTTGAACTTGAAAGAAATATATGAAAGGAGATGGGTTTCTTTTTAATTCTAAGAGGAGTGACTTAAATGAAAGGAATTAAGTCATAAAAAGGTCTTATAATTGCTAGGAAAAGAATAAAATAGCATAGGGTCAATTTTGGAAAAGGACTAAGGACCCATAAAGTCTTAACTTAAAAATTCTGCCCCTTCCCGTCTTAGTTCGCCCTTTTCTTCAGCCTGACAGTGCTTCAATATTTCGAGCATAACTTTTTACTCCAAGGTCGGAATTCGGCAAACTCGGTGGCGTTGGAAAGAGGACTCAAAGACCTTTAATTGGATAGGTAAAGGTCCACCTAATTCATTTTGAGCTAAAAGATATGACCATTTAAAGTTGACCCTTACAACTCACTAGTTCAAATGACTAGTTTCCGGACGTCACGGTTATTTCTCATCATTTCATCAAGTTCTCAACTCCAAACTCACATGTGAAGCTCTAGTTCCACTAGTTCGTTTTTAGGGTTGTTACAAACAATTACTATTATTATTTCACTTTAGAACAAACTTTAGCTATTATTTTATTCTCTCAAGTTTGGAGAGGGATTTGTAGAGACTTGATGAAAGGAGTTCTTCTTCCCCAAGTTGGAAGTGGGTTTTCCCTATTTATTTTCCTTTGCTTAATTTAAGGTTTAATTTCTTATACCCAGTTGATTTCATTACGATGTTAGGTATAATTTCTTATTTCTTGATTTGTGGCTAAAAACCCCATTCTTAGGGTGTGATTTAGCAAATATGGGTTGATATTCTTGTTGGGTCTTGCTTGTTGATAGGTTAGATGTATTTTAATGGTGATTTCACCTAGTGGTTGTGGTTTAATCTAAAGGGTTTGTATTTGCAAATACAAAGCCACCCATGTATTTTCGGCTTGCCCGAGAGGGAGGACGCGAAACCAAAACCACTAGACTAATGGCCTAAGGAGTGGGTCGACATGAGGTTCAGCCCGAGAGGGTGAGCCCTAGTACCAAATCCTAACACTCAGCTTAAGAGAGTGAGTAGGGTAAGGCGTAGGCTGGTCTTCATGCGGCAAATGGGTGTCCGAGAGGAATGCATTTGAAATGGGGTAAGTTGCCCGAGAGGGAAGTTATTTCCATTTAAAGCTTAGCCTAGTCACTATTGTCTTGCAAATTTCCTATCGAAAGCATGTACCCAACGATTTATCTCAACTTGTATTGCAGTCACTTCCCAAGAACCTTCCCCGTACTTGATTTTCTTGTTTATTTTACTGTTTTACTATTTGTGAGAAAACCCCTATTTGATCTTTGACACTTCCGTGTCACCCCCTTTAATTTACTATGTTTTTGTTCGTTAATATCTTTAGCTGCGACTAGTTAGAATGTAATTTTAATTTTCTATCAATTTTCAAAACCGCTCCCTTGGTACACGACCCCAACCCTTGGTTGGGTTACTATATTATTGACGATCGAAGACACTCATACCGTAGGATAGTGTCGTTGGTCTCATCAGTTGGGTCATACAATTTTCCCGAAATTGATTCATTTCCCTTTTCGGATACGGGGTGTCACATATTGATGTTTGCGTGATCAAGACACAACTTCTAATGCAAGTGTTTATGATCGTATAATAGTATAATAACCCAACCAAGGGTTGAGGTCGAGTCCCATGGGAATGGGCTTGAGAATTAATTAAAAAAATAAGTTCTAATTAGTCATAGCAAAAAACATTATCGAATATAAACATGTTAAATCTAAGGGGTGACGCAAGCGTCAATTATCATTGGGGGTTTGTGACAAATAAGCAAAAACAGGAAAAATGCAAAGGGAACTAATCAAGGAGTAGGGATTCTTGGGATATGATAGGAATACAGGTTACACTAGATCGTTGGGTACATGCTTTTGGTAGTAATTTCGTTGAATATTTGTGACTAGGCTAGACTATAGTGGGGGTAATCTTTGTCTCAAACAACTTACCCCTAATCAAATGGGTTCCTCTCGGACACCCACTTGCCGCATGAAGAACACCCTCCGCCTTAGCCCACTCACGCTCTCGAGATGAGTGTGTGGGAGAAGGACTAGATTTCACTCTCTCGAGTTGAACCTCATGTCGACCCACTCCCACCGGCCATTAATTTTGTACTCTTAGTTTTACAACCTCTCTCTCAAGAAAGCCGAAAACACAAAGGTTAATTCGTATTTGCAACTACAATTTCATTAAGTTCCAACACAACTACTAAACGAAATCACATCTAAACAACAAATAAACAATCAGTAAGCAAGACCCAATAATTAGTCTAACTGATATTCACATTATACCAAAATGAGTTTGCATTCAATTGGGTATGAAGATTTTAGTCTCAAAACAAGCCAAGAGTGAAGAATCCAAGAAACCCAAACCTAAATTGTTGGAGTTCAAACCCTTTGAATCTTCAAGTTCTTCAAAACCCTCTTCAAACTTAGAACTCAAATATCTATGTTAAAAATTATATATTTAAAATCTTATATTAAGCTACAACTCTTAACGAGCATTTATAGTTTTCAAAAATCTGTGCTACAGCGGATCATTCGGCGTCGTTAGTCAAGATCACCGAGTTGATCGGCGATCCGCCCTTTGGTAGGTTTCATCGACGTCTTGCTCTATCCTTCAGCATCGTCATGTTTTGGATCATTGGGCGACATAGTACTTCTTCGCGGAACTGCTCGGTGATACGCCGACTGCTTATTTCCACCGCCGATTTGATCCTTTCCTTCAGGGGTTAGCACACTGGAACAAAAGTCGAGGATAAGACCTTTTGGCGACTCGCCAAATGTGTTCGGCGATTCTCAAATCTTCATTTCGTCGTTCTTTCAGCTGCCTTTGTTCCTTTCTGCTAAGTAGTGTCCATGCTTTCCCTCAAATTCAAAATACCTGAAATTTAAGGGTTTTCATCAGATATTGAGATAAAAATATGCATTTGAGGACACTAATTCTATCAAAATATAGCCCTAAATGAGTCCAATTTGTGGACTCAGCAACGCCCCCAACTTAAACTTTTGTTTGTCCTCAAGCAAACTCAAGTTCAACCGTTCCAACAGGGATGTCTCAAACAGTGCTACACAAGACTCAATCATGAATGCACACAACAAGACTGAATTTACTTATGCAAAGATCAAATGTGAACTTAAAGATTCAAGTTGTGACTCACCAATATCAAAGAATCTCATGCTCGCAATACTTGCTTCAAATGCAAGTTCAAGCTCAACCAAAGTATTCAAATAACCTCACACAAGGAATGAGTCCATATTCATACACAATGGTTTATAATTTAAAGTTCCGGAATCAAATGCAACGCTCACACTCTCAATGAAAAACACAATGCATAATTTCACCCATAGGTGTACTCATATTTTCCAATCAACTCTTGCTTCAGCTCACTCAAGATCAAGAAGGTCTTTTCAAGGCCTATAATGGGGTTGCGTGCAAAGTTATGGTCATTTAGGCTTAGTGACTTTCATCCTCATGAAATATGGTACTCACAACACTTCCTTTCCTCTTCCTTCATCATTTTCTTCAGTGCTCATAAGTCATCCTATTATTAACTTTCCATGAATTGTTTGGCAACCTCATTTATTTTGTACTTTATTCCACAACTCTTCTTTTTATTCTTTTTCTTTTTCTTTCTCTTTTCTCTCTTTTTTTTTTATATGGAGGGGTTCCATTTTTGTCTAAACCATGGGTAAGAGGAGACTTTCCTTACACTTCTTCACTTGCCCTTATCTTTTCACCACACCCCAAACTTAGGCTTTTGGCCTAAGTTAGCTTTACAATCAACCACACATCAAGAGGATTATAGGTAATGGATTAAGAGAGGTCTAGTGTTCATCAAGTGTCTTCCAAAAAAAAAATAAGGCTCAAAGGGTGTTTAAAAGAGGTTCACACACTCACAAGGTAGGTCACAAAAGAGGTATATGTCAAATAATCTCACACTCTTAGAAGTTTCCTAAGATCATATCAAGAGATAGCATCACTTAGTTGACCGGACCATCGGGGAAAATTCTAGGACCCATCATGCATAGTTCACAGGTAAGCTCATCACACTAGGCACTGACACAATAAGTCAAACAAGACTCCACACTTTCACTAGTGTGCAATGATCATCACAAGAGACTCAATTCGATACTAGGCTAGTCATAACGAGATGCAAGGAATTCACTTATTATTTATGCAACTTCATTTTCCCTCATTGTAGCCTCGCTTTCATGTTCATTCGATTGAGAGCACTATTCAAGTCATCGATATTGATCGGAATTGAGATTCAAATTTTACAAAAGAACAACCACATTCAACACACGAGAGGTAGCAAAAAATTTTGGACGGGTCAAAATCATTTTGCAATTTAAAATAAAATGAGCCACAAGCTCAATCATCCACAGAAAGCAGTATTTGACACAATTATAGCTTACAACCCAAATACATAAACAAAACATAATTCACGAATAGCACACAAAGGTGAGCCTCACCCTACCACAAATAAAAGCAATTTATCCTCAAATGCAATTAACACAAAATCTAAAAGTCAAAATAAAGTAAAACAGCGAGGGAGGTAAAGAAAGGATCCTATCTATGCAGTCTCTCCATTTTTCTGAGCATCAGTGCCCGATGCCTTACCTTGAGCCTGGGCATCAGTCCTCGAGGTCGCCTCAGGGGGAACAACACTGTCAACTTCACCAAGGTCTGTTGATTGTGAGTCTGACAAAAGACATGCACCGCTCTACAAAATCCCCTGGCTCATGGAGGAGTATTAGGGTCTAGGGTAATTGTTTTTCTGGCAGAAGTGGGCCTCTTGCCCTTTCCTTTCCCAGTAGTTGTGGGTAGTTTCAAAGCTTTTCATTTCGACATAACTGCATCTTCCTTTATCTCAATTCCTTTGGACTTCTGTAAAGTTGGCGTTGTTCTTTCAACAGCTTTAGGTTTAGTCATATCTGTAAAATCTCGAATATAAGTTAGAGAAATATTTGACAAAAGCACTAATAAACTCGCTAACTCTTTCGGTGAGTCGCCAATATCATTCAACGATCTAGAGTTAGTCCGCTGAAAGCTACAGTGCACAGAGATCTAGGGAAGTTGATAAGAGTAAAGCGAGACTTTCGGCGAGTCACCAGAAGTCTTTGGTGACCTTCAACTTCTCGCCAAAAGTTATAGAATTAAAAGCACATTTATCATTAAATTAAAGGCGAGATGGGGACGTTAGGTAAACCGCTGACTGGTTCGGCTAGCTCGACCCAGCTCACCAAACGGCTCAACGTACCTATTTTCAACCCATCTTCTCGAATTCAACCATGTAACCCCTGAAGACAAAATCAAAGTATGCACTAGTACAATCAAGGTATGACCCATAGCACCCAAACAAAACTCTTCGAATTTTATCCAAATTAAGGTATACGATCGCTAGAATTCAACCGTCACAACTACTCGAGCAAGATTGTCAAATTAAAGCATGCGTGTAAACAATCTTATCCTATCCGACAGGGTCAGAATACTTTCAACAAGATCTGGCTATTGCAACTGAGCATAATTTTTTATAAAATAAATCTAGGCATAGAAATCAGACCTTTTGTGTTGACTACGAAATGATTGAAACGTTAGGCGGCAAGGTAATCCAATTATGAGCACAAATCTACCCACCAAAATACTCTAAAAGTGCAAGAAATATAGAAACTAGAGTGCAGGTATGAGTTTGGGCAGATAAAAAGTGAGGGAAAGTGAATGAAGTTAAAACTTTTAAATCTTTGGCTTGGAAAATCGTCCAATTTTTCACCCACTTGGCGATATTAGTCCCGATCTCTGAACTATTCGGCTTAACACCAAGTAGTCATTTGTCTCTCCGAATTGTACAGAACCTCCATGTATTGTGGGAGTCCGAACGGTGGCCTCCGTCGAGATCGCCGACATGATCAGTGATTCGCCAATAATTTCCTGAGGTCGTCGAGTTTTACAAAATCCAATGTATATTGGTCTTGAGTCTAACGGCGGTCTGGTTCATGGTGGCTGAACCCTTTGGCGATTCGTGAAATGGACATGTAACTAGCCAATCTGCACTATTTGTTCACTCTCCACACTTTCATCTGCACAATCAACTCACCATTATTTTATCAAAGCAAAATAAAGCAATAATTGGTTTTGGGTTGCCTCCCAAACAACACCTTAGTTAACATCGTGGCACAATGCAAGTCAACCTTCAAACCTCATTTTTGGGGTTGACCATAGTGTCACTAGGCAAACCCCCTTTCTATCTCGGATTTAGGTGAGACAAAATCTAACCCATTTGAGTCTCCAACTGCTTGATTGATACTGAATGGGAGGTAACGGTTTGGCTAAGGTTCAACACATCCTCTTTCATCTCTTTCAAGATCTTGTCTGACCCTTCAACTTTATTGAGGATAAAAGAAAGCATATCCTCAGACCTACCACCCTCTAAATCCTTTGGCTTTTCGCGCTCGTGGGGAGGCACATACATGTCCTTCTCTCTATCCTTCTAATTAGGATTTCGGTCTCTCCATTCACGATCCTTCCATCTTTCATCTCTAGCCCAACCTTGGTTACCACCATGCCTTGGGTAGTTTGAACGATAACCACCGCCTTGATTAGCTAGGAAGTTTACTTCCTCATTAAACAAGGCTTCAAATTTCACCTCGTCAGGATTTGCACACCCGACCCCCACAACGTTGACACCACAGGCACCAGCGCCAATGACATTTTTAGATAAAATGTCAAGCTGTGTCATGATCTTGGCCATGTCTTGGTCTCTCTCATTATCTTTTTCTATCTGCTCCTTGGATAGCTTGAATGTGAGAGGGGAGACTTGGTTTTCACAAGTGTACCATGCCCTATTGATGGTCGTCATACCATCTAAAAGTTGGGTTGCTACTACATACGATTGCTGCATCAGGCCTCCACGTAAAATTTGATCAGCGACACCTTTGTTTACTGAATCCACGCTTCGGTAAAAGTATTGTAGCAAGACATTGTCGGGCAGATCATGAATAGGGCATTGTAGTACCAACTTTTTAAATCGCAGCCAAGTCTCATGGATTGGCTCGCCCTCCAAACGCTTAAATCTTCGGATACTATCCCGAAGAATCATCATCTTCGAATGATGGAAAAATCGCACATTAAATACGGTTACCAATTCCTCCCAAGAAGTGATGGATAAATGAGGCAACTCTGCCATCCACTTGCACGCCTCTCCTATCAATGATAAATGGAATAGCCTTAACCAAACTGACTCTTGAGAGATGTTTTTTGAAAGAAAATGGTTCACACACATCCATGAAGTTTCAAAGATGTTCGTGAGGATCCTCATGAGCCAATCCACTGAAAAGTCCCTTTAGTTGCAAGAGTTGCAACATAGTGCTCGTTATGTGGAACACTGCATTTCCCTAGGCTGGAGGTAAACTGATGGCCCCAATACATCCCATGAGATGGGGGTCATTAATTTAGGCTCTTGGACATCGTTGAGATTTTCAATGTCGTCTTGGTGGCCCACCTGGCTACCGTTGCTACTGTTAACACTCATGCTTTAGCAAACAAAACAAAACTAAATATTAAGTTAGTAAAACTACAACTAAGAAGAACAAAAATTTTACTAAACTAAGAATTGTCAAATAAAACCACTCTGTGGCAGTGGCGCCATTTTGATGTTTACGTAATCAAGACACAACCTCCAATGCAAGTGTCTACGATCATACAATAGTATAGTAACCCAATCAAGGGTTGGGGTCGAGTCCCAAGGCAGTGGGCTTGAGAATTAATAGAAAAATAAAATTAAGTTCTAATTAGTCATAGCTAAAAACATTATCGAATATAAACATGTTAAATCTAAGGGATGACGCAAGCATCAATTATCAATGGGGGTTTGTGACAAGTAAGCAAAAACAGCAAAAATACAAAGGTACTAATCAAGTAGAGGGGATTCTTGGGATGTGATAGGAATACGGGTTAGACTAGATCATTGGGTACATGTTTTTGATAGTAATTTCATTGAATATTTGTGACTAGGCTAGACTATAGTGGGGGTAAGCTTTCTCTCGAACAACTTACCCCGAATCAAATGTGTTCCTCTCGGACACCCATTTGCCACATGAAGAACAACCTCCGCCTTAACCCACTCACTCTCCCGAGCTGAGTGTGTGGGATAAGGACTAGGGTTCACTCTCTTGAGTTGAACCTCATGTCGACCCACTTCCACAGGCCATTAATTTAGTAGTCTTAGTTTTACAACCTCTCTCTCTCGAGCAAGCCAAAAACACAAAGGTGAAATCGTATTTGCAACTACAATTTCATTAAGTTCCAACACAACTACTAAACGAAATCACATCTAAACAACAAATAAACTATCTGCAAGCAAGACCCAAAATTAATCTAACCCATATGCACATAATCACACCCCAAGAATTGGGGTTTTAGCTAGACATGTAAAAGAGAGAAATTTATACGAAAATGAGTGTGCATTCAAATAGGTATGAAGATTTTAGTCTCATAACAAGCCAAGAGTGAAGAATCCAAGAGACCCAAACCAAAATTGTTAGAGTTTAAACCCTTTAAATCTTCAAGTTCTTCAAAACCCTCTCCAAATTTATAACTCAAAATCTATGTTAAAAATTATATATTAAAAATCTTACTACAACTCTCAACGAGTATTTATAGTTTTCAAAATACTCGGTGATCCACCCTTTGGTAGGTTTCATCGCCGTCTTCCTCTATCCTTGAGCATCGTCGTGTTTTGCATCATTGGGCGACATAGTACTACTTTGCGGAACTACTCGGTGATACGCCGACTGCTCCTTTTCACCTCCGATTTGATCCTTTCCTTCAGGGCTTAGCATACTGGAACAAAAGGCGAGGATAAGACCTTTTGGCAACTCGCCGAATGGGTTCGGCGATTCTCAGATCTTTATTTCATTGTTCTTTCTACTGACTTTGTTCCTTTTTGCAAAGTAGTGTCCATTCTTTCACTCAAACTCCAAATACTTGAAACTCAAGGGAAGTTCTAAGTATTATCAAACATGCATTTCAAGGCAACCTCACCACACACAACATTAAACACAATCATCAAACAAGACTTAACCATTTTCGCTAGCGTGTAACGATCATCACAAGAGTTCTATTCAACAACCGACATAGTCACAATGAGATGCTACGAGTTCACATATGACTTATGCAACTCAATTCGCCTCATCATATTTACACACACATGTCTTTCAAACAATAGCACTATTCAAGTCATCGGTATTGATCACAATCGACACTTGAAATTGCAAGACAACGGCAACTTTCAAACACACAAGAGGTGGAATTTTTTTAAAAAAATTGGTTCAAAACCATTTGCAATTCAAAAAAAAGGACAAACACGATGGATCAAAACCATATATATGAAAACACAAGATACGATCCAATATTTGCAAAACAATACTAGCAACTATCCACAAAATAGCCCAAAATAGGTGGGTATAGAAATAACTCACCCCGCCAAACTAATCTAGCCATTGTTCTCAAATGCACAAAAATAATAAAATAGTCTGAAAATAACAGAAAGGGAGTCAAAAAGATCATCCTGCCAGGATAATCTTGGGGTGAAGTCTGCATGTCAGTGACTCCATCTGTCGGGCATCAGTGCCCGGCTCATCAGCATACTTCGCTCCACTGGATCCCACCATCGACGCATTTATGAGTGATGCCTCAACCTATGTCCGCACCATGGAACCCTCAAGGTCCTCCAGATCATCCTACATAGTTGTATCATGGACACCCAACTCCTCCTTATCACCCTCAGCCTCAAACTCAGCACTTGTGTCCTCTCTATCAAGATCTCTGGTCGTAGTAGCCGAAGGAACACTTGAACTAATAGGGACATCTGCATTCGGGACATCAAGGATCTCCACCATACCAAATAGCATGGATAGGTATGTGGACTTTAGCTCGTCCATGTCCTACCTCAGCCCAACAATATCGGTCTTCAAGGCCGTCACAGCAGCAGAATCACATCGGCCTTGCTCATAAGCCTCTATCCTCACTGTAAAGGGATCTAAAGAAAATTTATAGGCCTCTATCGACTCCATGTGCTCTCTCATCTCAGACCTAATAGGTGCTAGGGCAGCAACAATAACCCTATCAATCAACCCAGGCACAGCGGCCTCGACCCGGGAGGAACACACATCAGCAAACTGAGCCAGATGGCACATCCTATATTACATTGCCTGGGTGATAAAGGGGTCAGGAGGAAGCAACAGTAGTAGGAGGAGGGGGTACAACAAATGAACTAGGAGAGGTGGAAGTAAAAGGATTAGAGGTACATATAGGCTCACTGGCCTAAGGAGGAAGTATTCCCTCAGTCGGCAACCTATCAACATCAATACAACTCTCCTCATGTCGGCCTCATCCCTCATGTACTCAGCTTTGATCCATCGGATGTCAGTAGAAGAGGTGGGGGTCACCACTACATCCGTCTTCTCATTCATAGGGACACAAGCGCGCTTGCACAACTAGGTGATCAACATCGAAAAAGCAAGAGAGGTTTGACTCTGCTTGTCCCTCATGGCCATCTCTTTCTCAATGAGCAGACCCAAGTTAAGCTTCTCCTGATCCATGATACAGCCCAAACATGATGCCTTCAGATGTCGGAGCATCGACTCGTTCTGCAAAGGAATAATGGTTCTTCTAATAAACCCAAACCAGTATCTGGCAGCCATGCTTAGGTCCTTCTCAATTGGCACACCACCTTCAATCCATCTTAGGGTCACATCGAAGATCAGAGGTGCTAGGCAACCTTTCAAACAATTGAGGGTCTTCTTCTAGACTTTGTCAACGTAATAGTGCATGAAGTCCCTTGAACACCCGAGTACCTCATTAATGTCCGAGTTGCTACACTTCACATTTCAGACCCGGACCATCACATGATCTACCAGTTTAAACTCGCTGGCCTTTTTTTCCCCTTTGGGTAGTTGTTCTCCATATGCTGAGAAGAACTCCCAGACCCAAGTGGGAATTTAAGGGCCTCGGGGATTCGTGAATATTTCAACTGGTGAAACCTGAAGGTGCACCACACTTCTTTGTACAGGTCTACCACTCCATCCGTAGACAACCTTTTTTCCTCTAGAATGGTCCTCAGACCATCGGCCTTTAGTCTATTGAGTGACCGGGGTGGAGGAAGCTGAACTGGTGGAACCTACACTACTACCTGAGCTAGAGCTGGAGGTTGAAGAGGCAGAGGAGGCACCGAGATCCTAGATGGATCATTCATTGACTTGGAGCGTAGCTCCGCTCTCCTAGCTTGTAGAAGTTGGTCGTCTTCCGGCTCAGAGACGGATGTCGGAGAACTGCCCTCAGAGTGGCCCTCACCCTCAGAAGAGGTGAGGTGAGTGGCACAAACACCCTCACTATCGGAGCTCTCCTCCATTGGTGTAGGTTGTATAGGGCCTTTGACCTTGCCCTTTCCCCTTTTTGGAGGAGGTTTGGAAACCATGGCCCGAGAGGCTGCAGCCTCCTTATTAATCACGATCCCTCAAGCCCGCTTTCGGGGTGGTTGATTCAAACCAGTGACCTTTAGTATAGCCATTTCTACAAAACAAAATCACACACGGTATATGCAATTCGAACAAAAAAATTCAAAGTTATAAAACTGTGCAGGACGACTCGCCAAACCCAATCGGCGAGCCAAGTTAGGCTCACCGAAAGTTCCACAGTAAAATCATTATAATGAAAGAAAAGGTCGGTGTTGTCCAAGGCCATTCAGTGGATCACTGACAGCATTCAACGAACTAGAAGTAGCTCACCGAAAGTTACAGAATAAATTCAGGAATTAGGGGAGCAATAGGGCTATTAGAAGAGACTTTCAGTGAGTCGTCGAGTGAATTCAGTGAGCTCACGCATATCGCTAAAAGTTATAGAACTTACACCTCAAACATTGAGAATTTAAAAGGTGATCAAGGGGTCTTTAAGGGAACTACTCAGTGAGCTCGACCCAGCTTGCCGAACAGGCTTACCACCTATATTTTCGCTCCAACCTTCAAAATCTAACACGCAGCACCCGAAAACCAAATTGAAATATTATTCTGTTCAATTAGGCTTAGATCCATACTAACCATGCCCTGGGGGTACTCAGACTTCCCCCAATTTGGCCAAAATTGGCCCATCGACGTCTTTTACCCTTAAGAATGACGTCAATCACTCTATCATTGGGAGAAATTTGACAATTGGCATAATTCGGGGTTACTCAAACTTCACCCAAACTAGACCCACAATGTAATCAACACAACCCACACAATTAAACATGTTCAGGCTCGGGATTTTACTATGTAAGGATAATTAACACAATTCAACTAAATACGGGCAGGCATCAACAACACACAATCAACAATTATCATTTACTCAATGAGAACAACTACACAATGATCATACTATCAATTTTTTCAAAATTTAAAGACGAGGTTTGGAAAACCAACTTGAGACGCAGAGAATTTGAAAAGCTAGGCTAGCAATGAATCCAAAAATCCACCACGAGTTAACGATGCCAAGTAAAAACAAGTACAAAAGTAAGGAAATGTGTGGTTATGAAATTTTGGAAGTCGAAAAGTATGAAATATGGGAGATTTTGAATGTAAAAATGGTTTGGTTCTTTTAGACTCTTCAGTTCGCGCGCAAGTCGGTGATCACGACTATTATCACCAACCCACTCGGTGATGCGTTGAGTGGTACTTTAGTCCATGCAGTTTTACAGAACCTCCAGCAAAATGGATGGTTCCAACGACGGTCCAAGTCGAACTCGGCGACCTGTTCGGTGAGTCGTCGACTGGACCTTTGGCTCACCTACTGCTCATTTTCCCACAATTCTAAAATTTTAACCTGCACATTCAAGACCCGTTATTCAAAAGCAATATTAAAGCATAAAACTTGGGTTGCCTCCTAGGAAGAACCTTATTTCAGTTCGTGGCACGACGAATATACCCATTCAAGGTTCATTATTGGGATTGGCCATTGTGTCACTTGACAACCCTCCTTTTGGCCTTGGATTCAAATGGGTTCGAAATTTGTCCCATTTGTGTATCCAGTTGTTTAATGGACACCAAGTGAGAGGTCACCGTCTGATTAAGAGTTGACACGTCATCTTTTATTTCTTTCAAAATATTGTCCGACCCTTCAACTTTAGTGAGAATGCGTGGAAGCATATCTTTCGTACGGAAACTCTCTGGGTCAACCTTTTGATCTTTTGGATTTTGATGCTCATGAGGGGGCACGTATCTGTCCTTGTCCCCATCTCTCTCCTTCCAGTTATTTCCACGATCACACCATTCCTGCTCACGGTCTCTCAAATCGTCATCGTGATCTCTATTCCAATCTTGATTCCCGCTTGACCTTGGATAGGTTAGACGAAAACCACCACTTTGATTTGCAAGGAAACTCACTTCATCATTATGTAGAGCCTCAAAGTGTGCATCATCAGGGTTTATGCCACTAACACCGACAACATTCACATCCTTAGAACCCCTACCCATAACATGTTTTGACAACAAATCCATTTAGGTCATTGAGACGTTTAAATTACACCTCCATAAAGAAGTATAAGTGATCGTTGTCAAATAAAGAACCCAATGAGGTTGATCCCATGAGGAATATGGTTCAGACTTAAACTTAACTCAGTATTATATCCATTTAGTCAAACTATTTCCGAGACAAGTAACTAAAATGGGGGGTTTTGTAAGCAAGTAACATATTGTTGATTAAGTAATAACTAAGCAAGATTCAAACTTTGAATTATCAATATAAGAGAGAAACTAGGGTATGTGTGTTCCCCACAAGCTCTTAATGCAGTAATCCTAATAATAGTAATCATTTCCTAGTGTTTTACATGCAAATTTGGTAAGTTAGGTATCCCTAAGTGATTGGTCTTCCAAGTAGGGAATTTCACCTCGCACTTTGGTCTGGCTATGGGTGTATGCTTTACAAACTCTTACCTTTACCCAAGATTAGACATCACATCAATGTATGGCTTAGTTTTCACCCTCACTCTAATTGACAAATAGCATCCACTAAATCTCTATTGTTAATTCTTTTCTGATTAACTACCTCCTTGGTCCAGCAAGTAGCAACGAGGCGAGTTCTAATGTTGGCCACCGTTAAAAAGTCATCTAAGCGAAAGAACTAACAATACATGCATAAACACTATTCAAGAATTACTTAATTATTATTCATAATTTGTTAATTGGTCATGGTTCCCATAACCCAAGTTGTGGATTTAGCTACTCATGCTTGAGAGTCACAATTCATGTTTAAGAAGAATGAATTCATGAACTAACAATTAGAATATATTAAACCCAAAATATTCAATTGAATCGAAAAGTGAAAATCTTATAAAACGAAATCTGTAAATCAAATTGCTAAAGTGTAACACCCTGGAAAAATACTAATGAACTAAGCTAGAGCCTCATATGTAATCTACTAGCCTAAAGAGGGTTTAACGTAAATAAAAGAGTCATAAAATAACCTCCCCTACTTAGTACCAATGTTTTAGGACCTAAACGTCAAGGCATGACACCCCCCAAGGACAAGGGTCCTCAAGGAGGACCAAGAGGCTGCCCAAAAAGCTGTCAAAACCAGCTTGACCTACAGATAGGCACCCACGAACCGTGGGTGGACTCACACCTCGTAGGTAGGGAGTCGTAGGTCAGGGCTGGGCCTTCCCTTTGGGTAACCACTCTCTGAACCAAACCATGGACCTGCAGGATGGGGCATGAGCCCACCTACGGTCCGTAGGTTGGTGGGTGTAGGTCACCCGTGGGACTATCTAGGTTCGACCAACTTAGGGGAAAAGGGGTAAATTCCTAATTATTTCGTTAGTGATAGAGGATGGTTTTTATTGTTTTATTACACTTATTTAGGGCTTTTAAAACTATTAACCACCCTTTACAACTCATTATTCCCCAAACTCAAAACAATAACCACCTCCCCTCCAAAATATTCTCTCTCTCTAGAAATTCTGTTGAAGAGCAAGAACAAGGTCAAGTTTAGGGTTCAAGGAGCAGCCTTTCTTCTTGAATTTCGTGTGGATATCTCCCTAAGGTATGGTGGCTTTTCATCTATGGGTAGTTTCCACCCATAGAGTCCCTTCAAAGCTTTGTTTTTGACATTCCGAATTCCCCCAAAACCTAGGGTTTTAATCTATGTCATGGGTCCTCTGATTTATAATGAAATTACCCTGGACCCATGATTCCCCTATATTGTTAAATTATGAATCGATGATGTGGGTTGATTGATATTAGAAGTATGAAAATCTATTATGTTTATGTTTATTAAGTTATTGGATAATAAAATTCCCCTTATCTTGTAGTAATTATGGATGTTTGGGTTGATTTTGATTCATAGCCTTGAAGGGAAAATTTTTGGGGTTTGTACATGTTGATGAGGATTGTATATGAACTCATGATTCACTTAAATAGTGATGATCCTATGACTATTGTGTAATTGTGGTATTGTTGCAAGGTCCTTCCCCCCATACCCTTACACATGACTATGCATGAAAGGTCTATGATTATGATAATATTGTTGTGTTGATTGAAAGGTTATTCTCATGAAACACTATGAACATGATGTGAAAGTTTTACTCACGTATTAATGATTCTAAGGTTGAAAGGAAATTCTCACCTAATGAATCCATGAGCTACCATGATACCACGTTGGTTTGAGTGCTAGGCATTCTTCCATGATCATGAATTTAAAGTAAAGACTTAACATGAATATTAAAGGGAATTAAGCTAAGCACCGAGTGGATATGAATATGAGATGGAAGTTTTTATGTTAGAAAGTTCAGCTTCCTAAGGCAAGTTATCTCATGAGATGGAAACCTTTTACGTTAGAAAGTCCGGGTTTCTAGTAGCAATCTCCTTATACCATAACTATGTGCCCACATAGGTCTTTAGCTAGTGGATCTACCTAAATGCTAAACATTTTAGTTCTACCTTAGGCAAGTAGGACACCTTTTTTCGATGTAGGGGCATGACACCGGATTCCATGTAGCTCACATGGTCTATGTCGGTTAAGGCTATATATCCCTACATGACAAGAACAAGAATGTGAACTATGCACAAGAACATGAGTTATGTACTATGATTACTTGAGAGGTTTTACATAGTGTGAATGGGGGTATGGAACTTCATTTATGCATTGCACAAGTAGGATTTGAGAGTGATTGTGGTATGTGCTTTTATGACATGATGCTTTATGAGTTAATGCATGCTTTATATGAACTATTAATATGAATTATGAATTATGAATTATGAACATGAACATGACCATGAACTATACTTATGATTTCTTAATGAGCTTTGCTTAGTGTGAGTGGGGGCATGAGACTTCACTTATACATTGCACAAATGAACTTACAAAGGGGTTGTGGTGTGATTTCCTCATGCTATGATGATATATGAAGTTATGTATGAATGATTATGGTAGCCTAGGGTTGCTTATGATATGGTGTGACTTATGTTCCTTCCTAAATGTGCATACTGAATTTAAACTTAATAAATGCATGGTTTCGACTAAATGTCTCTTTTTATGCATGTTTTAAGGATTTTTATGCATGGCTTCAATATTTAGTTCAATATTTGTGCTAACCCATATTTTCTACATCTTCTTATAAGTGTAGGTTCCGATTGTTGAGATATACTCCTCCTTTCAAGTAAAGCTTGGGTTGACTATTCTCCAACCTTGGTGAGTCCTCATGGTTCAAGGACAAGGCTTATTCATTTCTAGTTTCCTTTTGTACTTTCCATTTTCAAGACTATGTTGTAAATTCTATGAACCTAAGTTTGTATTCGATTGTATTAGATGGTTTCTTTGAGACAAGGTCTACACTCTTATATTTCTTTTATGAAAAACACTTCTATTGTAAAAAGTTTTAAATTCTGCATCATTTCTATTTACTTATGTTCATGATTATGCTAAGGACTTGTATGAGACCCCTTTGGGGTCAAGTACGCCGTTGTCACGACCCGGGATTACCCGTAGTTGTAACCGGCGTACTCGACCTCGAAGAGGTCTAATACAAGCCTCTTAGCATTCATTCATCGCATAGACACTAAAACCATAAGGAATTAAAAACTTTCTTTACCAAGAAAACATTTCATTAAAAAAAAAAAACAATAGCAAGCGGAAGACTTTCTAGACTTTATACATGATGTCTCAAAACCATCTAATACTTTAGAGTACAAAATTCGGGACCAATCTCATACACAACTTAAACAATACTAAAAAGACATAAAAGAATATATGGGGTATTGTCCTCGAATATATGAGGACTCACCAAGTCTTCATCTTCAACACTTAGAAACCTATCAAATAGCCATGACATGTCACCATCTCCAAATCCCTACACTTTAGTCAAAAAGGGAAAGAAAGGGGTTAGCACAATTAAGTACTAAGTATGGAAGCCATGCAAAAACATGCTAAAAGGGACGTTTATTGGAGAAACATGCTTTTATGCCATTTGGTAAAACTTCATGAAAAAAAATACAAGTATAAGAGTCACAATATCCAACCATAACCAACATACAAGTCATTAACCACTTTAGCACATACTCCACACATAACCCATTCCTTCACCTTAAACCATCCACCTCAAGTAACCCTTGGACAACACTTTGTGCAATGTATGGATAGCGTCCCATACCACCATCCACACTAAAGCATCATCCTAAGGCCACCAAATGTGAACTTACCACTTATCATGCTTCATATCACAAGCCATCATGCACAACTAGTACCAATGTACAACACATGAACATAATTGACAAGTAAGCCTTTTCATCATTTCTTGACCTCTATCTCAAGTTACCCAAAGCCACACTTAAGTGAAACATGAAGTGACCGCCCATACAATCTCTTCATATACACCTAAGTGTTCCTAAGGGTTACCATAGATAAGGAAATTTACCATTACAATATAACATACTAAGTCAATGTTCACATATAAAACCATAGCCAACCGTATACATACTCAACATATATTCATATACAACCCATGCTTAACTTTAAAGGAACACATGTCATTTCATTACCATAGGACCTCTACCTAATATAACCTTAAGACACACTTGAGTAAGACAAGAAGTGACCGCCCATACAACCTCTTCAAGCACACTTAAGTGTTCCTCAAGATTACCTTAGATAAGGACATTTCCTTTACAACATAACATCAATAGACCAACATTCTTTAAGAAACCATTTTTGGAGACATTCAAGCACATAAGGGGACTTTCACATAATAGTCGTTAGACTTAGGGAACTCACTTTAGTATCTTCAAAGCCTACTCGTGCCATGTGTAGATAGCATCCCATACTACTACCTACACGTTGTAGAACCTATCCAATAACTAGAGTGCGCATCCCACATGATGGGAATAGGCATAACCGACATAGACCATACTAGCTAGGTATGGAATCCGGAGTCTATCCTACTCCGTGGAGGTTGTTCTACTTGCCAAAGGTAGAACTAGTAAGCAACCCATGTAGGCACATGGTTTAGGGGATGTCCAAGGAAGTTCATTGTGCCTAATCTCATACTCAACTAGGCCACCTTCCTAACCACATCCACTCGGTGCTAGCCTTGTTTCCCATAGAGTATTCAATCACATATGTACTTAGAGAAGGTTCCTTTTCTAGTTCAACCAACTCATAGTACCTCTTCCCAAGAAAGGCCCCATTTCTTAGTCATGGCCAATCAAGGTTCATAAGGATAGCTCATTAAATCCCCCTGGAAGGGTGCCTTAGGCCTACCGATTTTTCATTAAGGGTGCCTTAAGCCTGCCGGTCCAAGGTTCATCATTTCACACATGAGAAGGGCTACCACCATTAGGTCTACCGATTTCATGGTTTTACATTTACTTAGGAAAGCTAGACTTATGAAAGGGCACCATTTCTTAGTTTTGCCGATTCAAGTCTTGGCCTAGAATTCCTCTTTTAGCATTTATAGAAAGGGCACCATTTCTTAGTTCTGCCCATTTCACACATTCATGCATTCAAGACTTTAAGTAACAAGGAGGGACACTTTAGTCTACCAACCAAGTCACAACATTTTCATTTAAGGATACTTCATAATCCAACATCATTTCATATATACATCATGAGAAATCATACTTTAACTCACAATGCTATCCACTTTACATAGGATCATCACAAGATCACATAAAACTCATTCACATCATACCTCTACATATAGCTTCATATAAAACTCATTCGCATCATACCTTCACATATAGCTTCACATAAAACTCATTCACATCATACCTTCACATATAGCTTCACATAAAACTCATTCACATCATACCTTCACATATAGCTTCATATAAAACTTTACATATAGCTTCATATAGGACTTTACATATAGCTTCATATAAAACTCATTCGCATCATACCTTCACATATAGCCTTCATGGCCTCAATTCACAATAATACAATATTCCAACATTATGCAACAACTTCCCCAATGCCTTCATGGCTACAATTCACAATAATACCACACAAGAACAAGATATAACACTTCCACCAAAGGTGGATTCAACCTACCAACAACAATTAATTCAATAAAGAGGGTTCAAGCTTTCTTACCATCATTCAAAGCCATAGCCAAAATCACCAAAAATCCAAGAAATCACCAATACTTCACTCATAAGGCTTACCACCCTTAATTCAATCATTATCAACAATTAATCATGAATAAACATTAAACAACACAAGAGATATCAATACAATTCACTTTACACATAATTCCATCAACTTTGAATTTATAGAAATAGACCCACTTCATAAACACAATTTGGGGTTTTGTAGAATACAAGGATTCATGGAGTTTTTCATCTTAAAACATCAAATAAACATCAATAATATCATAACTTATCATTTGAAATCGTTTCATGCAAGAACCCATGAGTTTGAGTAGAAATTAGGCTTTTTCACAAACTTTGGAAAAGGTGAAAACCATTTGAAATTGGCTCTAGGGTGATAGATTGCCCTAGATAAAGAACTCCCATACCTTTACTAAGATTCCCCAAGAAATTTGATGAAGAAAACGTCTTGCATCCACAACCCTAGCTCCCACTTCTTCTTCTTCTTCTCTTCTTTCTCTCTTCTTCTCTTCTTCACTCAAGAACCCTAACTCTTACTCTTTTAAAATGGAACAAAAATGATCCACAATCAGCCTAACACAACAATATAACCTCAAAAGGAATGATTTGTGAAAAGACCAAAATGCCCTTAAATTTCCAGACGGACTCCCTGCCAACTGCCCAACTTTCAAAGGGCATAACTCGCTCATACAAACTCTGAATCGAGAAAACTCGGTGGAGTTGGAAAGATCGTTCCAAGGGCTTTCCAAACATAACTGGAACTACTCCTGGATCATCCTGAGCTAGGAGTTATGACTGCTCAAAGTTGGCCAAAAACTCACTGATTTCCACACTTGGCCGAATTTCCAGATTCTGAATTTTTTTCCTTAAATGACTACTTCCAATTTCAAGGTTCTTCATATTCATTTTAAATTGTCGGATGCTACAGCCGTGTTACATCTAGGGGGTACCCCTGGGTTGTGACAAACTTGGTTATTAGGGCACAAGGTTTAGAATTATTCTAGGGTGATGTCTCATGAACCACGTCTAGTAGAGTCTTGTTCATGAGTGTGAAGCACACCACACTTGTGAATGAGAGGCTATAAGATGTATAGGAACTTTCTCTTCTTTCATTACTTTTTAGTCGTGCCTTAGAGTTTTAACTCTATGAAGTCTTTTTCCTAACTCTTCTTGTGTCTCTAGGATATGAATACAAGAAGGGCGACCGCAAGAAGGACAGAAGAGGAGATTTTGAATGAGGGAGTTCCTCCCCAAGGTCCCCAAGGTCATCAAGAGCCTCAATTTCCTCAAGCTCCTAATGATGAGGGGGCTATGACGAATGTGGAAATAAGGTCAACTCTCCAAATATTGACCCAAGCCATGATGGCCCAAGTCCATAGGGATGCTAGAGCTCATGTGAACCCTAATAAGAACATCGTGGCTTCAAGGTTGAGAATTTCACAAGAATGAACCCTCTTAAGTTCTTTGTTTCCAAAGTGGGTGAAGACCCTCAATAGTTTGTGGAAGAGGTCTACAAGATAATTGATGCCATGGGGGTGACTTCTAGAGAGAAAGTGGAGCTAGACGCTTACCAATTAAAGGGTGTGGCCCAAGTATGGCATACACAATGGAAGAGGAATAGGCTGGAAGGATCAAGTCCGATAGGTTGAGAAGTGTTCAAGAAAGCATTCCTTGATATGTTCTTTCCATGAGAGAAAAGGGAAGCCGTGGAAGAATTTATCAACTTTCATCAAGGAAGTATGGGTGTTGAAGAATATTCTCTAAAGTTTACCGAATTGCCCAAGTATGCTCCATCTTTGGTGGCAGATTCTAGGGATGAGATGAGTAGGTTTGTGATGGGGCTGTCTAGTTTGGTGAGAAAAGAATGTCCTTCAGATATGCTTCATGATAACATAGATATATCCAGTCTTATGGTGTATGCTAAACAAATGGAGGATGAGAAACTCCAAGAAAAGAATAGGGAAGTGAAGAGGCCTAGGACCAATGATGGGAATTCTTCCAAGGGAAATTCTGAGAGTCAAGGTAGATCAAGGTTCAAGAAAAGGTTCTCCAACCAAGTCTCATCTAGTGTTCCAAGGGTCGAGAAGGATAGGGTGCCGAACCCTAAGCCTCAAGGAGGTAATAGTGGTGGATCTTCTATGACAAGGCCTACTTGTGCCAAGTATGGCAAGAAACATGAGGGGAAGTGCCTTGTTGGCATGGATGGTGTCTTTAGGTGTGGAAAGAGTGGTCATATGGTGAGAGATTGTTCCATGCTAAAGGTTCAAGAAAGAGAGAGAAAGAAAGCCCTCCCTAGTGGTTCAAAATCTTATGCTCCCAAGAAAAATCACTTTTATGCTCTTCAATCCCGAGGTGACCAAGAGAGCTCCCTGGATGTGGGGACCGGTATGTTGCAAGTCTTTTATATTGATGTTTATGCATTGTTATACCCTGGTGCCACTTTGTCATTTGTTACACCTTTTGTGGCTATGAAATTTGAAATACTCCCCAAAGTGTTATTAGAGCCTTTTTCGGTGTCTACCCCAGTTGGTGACTCGGTAGTGGAAAAAAGAGTCTATAGGAGTTGTCCTATTTCTTTGTTTCATTAAGTCGCTTTGATTGATTTGTAGAGTTAGACATGTTAAACTTTGATGTCATTTTTGGTATGGATTAGTTCCATGCATGTTTTGCCTCTATTGATAGTAGAACTCGGGTGGTTAAGTTTCATTTTCCAAATGAGCTTACCTTAGAATGGAAAGGGGGAAATTCTATCCCTAGAGGTCAATTCGTTTCTTGTCTCAAGGCTAGGAAAATGATTTTCAAGGGGTGCATTTACCATATTGTTAGGGTTATGGATGTTGAGTTCGAGACTCCTTTTGTAGAGTCGGTCCCCGTGGTGAGTGAGTTTACGAAAGTATTTCCCGATTACTTGCTCGGCATTCCTCCCGAATAGGAAACAAATTTTGGCATTGATCTTTTGTCGAATACACAACCTATATCCATTCCTCCTTGTAGAATGGCTTCGGCCGAATTGAAAGAGTTGAAGGAGAAACTCAAGGATTTCTTAGGCAAAGGATTTATTTAACCAAGCATATATCTGTGGGGTGCTCCGCTATTGTTTTTAAAGAAGAAGGATGGGACCCTTAGGATGTGAATTGACTACCGCCAATTGAAGAAGGTAACCATAAAGAGTAAATACCCTCTTCATAGAATTAATGATTTGTTTGACCAACTCCAAGGAGCTAGTTACTTTTCAAAGATTGACCTACGTTTAGGCTATCACCAACTAAGGGTGAGAGGGGTTGACATTCCCAAGACAGCCTTCCGAATGAGATATGGTCACTATGAGTTCCTAGTAATGTCTTTTGGTCTAACTAACGCCCCGACGGAATTCATGAACCTAATGAATAGGGTATTTAGACAATATCTTGATTCGTTTGTGATCCTTTTTATTGATGATATTTTGATCTATTCAAGGAGTGAGGGTGAACATATGAATCATTTGAGGATTGAATTGCAAGTTCTTAAGGACCACCAATTATATGCTAAGTTTAGCAAATGTGAGTTTTGGTTAAGGTCAGTTCCTTCCTTGGTCATATTGTATCTAGCATGGGTATTGAGGTTGATCCTAAGAAAATGGATGTGGTTAAGAGTTGTCCTAGACCTCTAAGTCCCACCGATATTTGAAGCTTTTTGGGTTTGGCCGGTTATTATAGGAGATTTGTTGAGGGCTGATGAGTCCATGATTTGGACTCATTTAGGACTTTATTTTAATAGATTTAGTGTGTTCAAATGCATATTTTGCTCCAATAACTAATGTAAACCCTTGAATTTTAGGTATTTGGATTGAGGGACAACGCATGGACACTAGTGACAAAAAAGGAACAAGGCAGCTAAAAGAATAAAGGAAAGAAGGCCTAAGGAACGCCTAACCCATTAGGCGAGTCATCGAGCGGCTAGGGTCTCGCCTAATGTTCCATAGTGCCAAGCCCTGAAGGAGAAAATCTAGTCGATGAGAGAAAGGAGCAGTAGGTAAGTCGCCGAATGCTTCCATGATGCAGTGCCATATCGCTCAAAGTTTCAGAACCCCAAGGATACTGAAGGCAAAAGCAAAATAGCTATGAAAATGACCGAAGGGTGGATCGTCAACTGGTCCTTCGCAACACACTTTTTTACAACTATAAATACTTGTTTAAATACTTAGCTTAGTATCTAATCTTTTGTTGAATCATATTATTCTTCAGTTTTTGAAGTTTAGAGCTTAGAATTGAATAGAGAGACAATATTTCCTTAGCTTTGAAGATTTGAAGATTTCTATTTCTAAGAAATTGGAAGTGGGTATTGAAGATTCTTCATCTTAGACCTTTGTAAAGACTATATCAATCCTACCCGGTTTATGGAAACACAACTTGGTAATGTTTTTTCCCTTTTTACTATATCTAGCTAAAACCCCAATTCTTGGGGTGTGATTATGGGTTGAATTAACTACTGGTATTGTCAATTGATAGTTTATTTTCTATTTAAAAGTGATTTCGTTCAGTAATCATGGTTGAATTTAATGGGTTGTAGTTGCAAATACAATCTTAACTTCGTGTTTTTCGCTTGCTTGAGAGAGAGGTTTTAAAACCAAAATTACTTAATCGATTGTCTGTGGGAATTGGGTTGTCAAGGTTCAACTCGACAGAGTGAATCCTAAACCCTTTTCCACACATTCAACTTGAGAGAGTGAATGGACTAAAGTGAAGGTTGTGCTTCATTACCTCTTATTGGTGTTCGAGAGAAACCAATTTGATTCGGGATAAATTGTTCGAGAGAAAGTTTATTCCCACTAAAGTCTAGATTATTCACTGATTTGTAGTTGTTTACTATTATATGCAATTACCCGGTTGTTTACCTTGGCCCATAATCCTATCTCATCCCAATAATCCCGTCTCCATATTCATATTTTTGTGTTATTTGTTGTTTTAGTTGATAATTGATTACAAAACCCCCTTTGATATTTGACACTTGTGTCACCCCAAACTTGAATTATGTTTTTCTTCATAAATGTTTTTAACTATGATTGACTTGAGCATATTTATGCTTTTCTGTTGATTCTTGAGTACGAACCACTCCCTTGGGACTCGACCCCAACTCACTGGTTGGGTTATATTACTATTTAACGATCGTTGATGCTTAGTATTGGATTAATTATCTTTGATAGTGTTATCTTTATCAAAATGGCGCCGCTGCCGAGGAATGGTGTTATTTGAGAATTTTTAGTTAAGTTGAATTTTGTTCTTGTTAGTTATAGTGATACTTACTTAATTTTTAGTTTTGTTTTACTTATTTGTGTGTTGAAACAGGAAGTATGAGTGTGAATGGCAGCAATGGCAGCCAAGTAGGCCATCAAGATGACATTGAAAACGTCAACGATGTCAATGAGCCTCATGCTAATGACCCCCATTTCATGGGCGGTATTGGTGCCATTCCCTTGCCTCTGGCCGAAGGGAATGAGGTATTCCACATCACAAGTACTATGTTGCAACTCTTACAACTAAAGGGCTTTTCAGTGGTTTGGCTCATGAGGATCCCCATGAGCATATTAGAAATTTTGTGGATGTATGCGGACTGTTCTCTTTCAAGAATATCTCCCAAGAGTCGGTCTGGTTGAGGTTGTTCCCGTTCTCTTTGATAGGAGAAGCGTGCAAGTGGCTGGCTGAATTGCCACATGAATCAATCACTTCATGGGAGGAGTTGGTTACCGTATTTCAAGTGCGATTATTTCCTCCCTCGAAGATAATTACTCTTCGGGACAACTTTCAGAGCTTCAAGCATCTAGAAGGTGAGCCGATTCAGCGATTCAAAAAGTTGGTACTTCAATGCCCAACCCATGGCTTGCCTGATAATGTGTTGTTGTAGTATTTTTACCGGAGTCTTGACTAGATAAATCCTAAGGGTATTGCTGACCAACTTTCTCCTAGAGGTTTGATGCAACAACCTTATGTGATAGTGGCTCAGCTCTTGGATGGCATGACTACCATAAACATGGTGTGGTATACCCGTAAGGACCAGGTCTCCCCTCTCACATTTAAACTAACCAAAGAGAAGATGGAGAAAGACAAAAAGAGGGACCAGAACATGGCCAAGATCATGACACAACTTGACATTTTGTCTAAAAATGTCATGGGAGCTGGTGCTCAAAGTGTCAATGTCGTGGGTGTCGGGTGTGCTAATTCGGATTAGTCCAAGTTTGAGGCTTTGTATAATGAAGAGGTGAATTTCGTAGCCAACCAAGGTAGTGGTTATCGTTCAAACTACCCGAGGCATAGTGGTAACCAAGGTTTGAATAGGGATGAAGGTTGGAAAGATCGAGATCGTGAATGGAGGGCCCATAATCCAAATTGGAAGGATTGGGAGAAGGATAGGTATGTTCCTCCCCACAAGTGTCAAAAGCCAAAGGATTCGGAAGGTGGTTGGTATGAGGATATGCTTTGTCATATCCTCAACAAAGTTGAAGGGTCAGACAAGATTCTGAAAGAAATGAAAGAAGATATGTCTGGCAACTACAGTCACCTCCCATTCGGTGTCGATCAAGAAGTTAGAGACCCAAATGGCTCATCTCATCTGAACCCGAAATAGCAAGGGAGGTTGCCTAGTGATACTATTGCCAAACCCAAGAATGAGGTTTGAACGTGGACTTGCGTCGTGCCACGACGTTAACTAAGGCGCTGCTTGGGAGGGAACCCAAGTCTAATTTCTTTATTTTTGTTTTAGAAATAATAGTGTGTTGAATGTGCAGGTCAAAATGTGGAAAATGTTTTAAAAGTACAGGTTGGCGAGCTCCAGGTCCATTCGGCACATCGCCGAAGAGGTCGGCGAAACCGACTCTGACCGCCGTTGGACTCAAGACAACTTTAAAGTAGAGATTGTAAAACTCGGTGAGCCCAAGAAATTATTGGCGAGTCTTGCAAAACTCGGCGAGGTAAGTGATCACTCGGCTTATTGCCGAGTGGTTCGGCGAACACGACTAATGTCACCGAATGGGCGAGAACTGGATGGTTTTGAAAGGCCAAAGGTTTAAACTTTAAAGCTCTTCGCTTTCAACCTTCGCAAACTCACATCTGCTTAGTATTTTCTATATTTGTTGCGTTTTTACTATATTTGAGTTTTTGATTGGTGCTCGGAGTTGGATTACATTGCCACCTAACATTTCAATTTTAATTTGATAGGCATAAAAGGTTGGTTTTCCGAACCCCAAGTTTAGTTTTATCAAAGTTGTACCCATTTGTAAATGATATTATCATGTTGAAGTGTGTTGGGCCTCTCTGATAGGATTAGTATGTTTAAATGCCTAATTTGATTTGATAATCTTGTTCGTAATGTTTTGAATGTTGAAATCTCATGTTCTTGTGCTTTAAAATGAATTAAATTTTGTGGGGTTGTGCTTGCATGTTGATTAGTTTAGTTGGGTGAAATCTGAGTAGCCCGTAGTTTTGCTGAAAGACGTAATTTTCCCAACGAAAGAGCGGATGACATCACTCCTAAGGGCAAAAGTTGTCAATTGGCCAAATTTGGCAAATCGGGAGAAGTTTAAGTATCCCGGGGTAATGGGTGCTAATGGTCTAGTCTTAATTTGTGTCGTGCATGCTTTGATTTTGTTTTCGGGGGTTACAGGGTTGAATTCGAGAAGTTGGCTTGAAAGTAGGCATGTTGGGTCCTTGAGTGAGCTGGGTCGAGCTCACCGAACCACTCGGCGGTTCACCGAACTTTCCCATCTCGCCTTTAATTTCATGCTTAATGTGTTGTTGGGCTCTATAACTTTCAATAAGAAGCTTGAGGTCGCCAATGACACTCGGCGACTCGCCGAAAGACTTCTTGATCGCCTTTTGTCTGTACCCCTAAGCCTTTTTTAAACTGTAACTTTCGGCGGGCAAGCCCTTGCTCACCAAAAGTTGTCGGCGATTCGCTGAAAGACCCTTCCCATCGCCAACTTGCTAAAAATTTGGAGCCAATCCTTTTGACAAGCCCTATCGGGCTCACCAAAGTGATTTGGCAACTTGCCAATTGGATCGGCGAGCCTGTCTGCAACTGTTTTAATGTGAATTTGATTGAGTTATTTCTAACTTTTTCCCAATGTTTTGCAGACATGGCCAGACATAAAGTTGCAGGAAAAAACATGCCACGCCAAAAGAAAGCAAAGGGGATTGCACTCGATGAGGATGCAACCTGGGGTAAGGCTACTAAACTTCCTACAACTGGTGGGAAAGACAAAGGAAAAGAGAAGGCACCAGCGTCAAGGAAGGTCAGCTCCGGTAGTGATGGCATTTATTCCACACACCTCACTACTTCTGAGAGTAAGGGAGAGTACCAGGAGTAGCAGAATGTAGCTTCTGAGGATGATGAGTTGATAGCAGCACAAAGGGCCGAGCTGCGCTCCAAAAGAATGAATGCTCTGTCTAGGATCAGGAATCCTCAGGCTACTACTTCTCCTCCTCCAGTTCTAGAACAGGCATTGATGCTTGAACCACCAGTTCAGGCTCTTCCTCCAAAATTGAAGAATAGATTTAAGACTGAGGGGTTGAGGACGATTATTAAGGAAAGGCATTTGTCCACAAATGGGGTTATCGATATGTACCCGAAGATAATGGATTGCCTGAAATATCACAAATTCCAAATCTTCAAAAAACCCCGAAGCACATATATTCCAAGCTGGGTTAGGGAATTCTACAATGCATACAGTGCCTTGATACCACAAAGGAAGAAGTAGGCAACATTATTTAAACTGGTTGATTACGTAGTTGTCCGGGGGAGGAGGGTGCAATGCGATTTTCCTGCCATTAATGTTGTCCTAGAGTGCACTACAAGGTTGGAAGATGACTTCCTGCATATGATCAGGACAAAGACACTGGACAACATGAAGAATTGGCTAACCCCTTTGATATCTGATGGCACTCCGAAGTGGTTGGAGGTAGGGGCTCCAATAGAAAAGAAAGACTTGAATGTAGAAGCGAGGTATTGGTTTGGCTTCATCAACAGCACGATCATGCCCTCCCAAAATGAGTCTATTTTTCTTCTAGCCAAGGCAGCCTGTCTAGGCTACATCATTGATGAGACAAGACTAAATTTGGGGATGATTATAGCACAAGAGATGGTCATGAGGGCCAAGCAGCGCTAGACCTCTTTTCCCTTCCCGGTATTAATCACCAAGTTGTACAGATGAGCTCGAGTACCTAGAGATGCAAAGAAGGATATGGAAGATTCCACATCCTTCTACTGATATCCGAAGGATCAAGGCAGAATATTTGAAAGATGAGGCAGAGAAGAAGAAGAAGGCATCCCCGGGGGATTCTTCCCCGATTGTAGATACAGACTCCCTACCTGCAGAGGCATCTATGCCTACTCCGTCCTCTGGGCCTTCAGATACCTTTACAGCTACTCCTTCTGACATTCCAGGTTCTTCTGCTGCAACAATGCCTATTAGACCTGTTGCTGCTGCTGTCTCCCAGACTCCGATCACCTAGGCTTCATCACTCCGGATAGGACAGCTTGCTCATTCTTCTGATCGTCGAGCTGCCAAACTTGAGGCCTCCATTCCAAGAATGATTCAGACTGCCCTGGATGATGTCGTATCACCATTGAGCTCTTCCATTGATGCCCTTGCGGCTAGGATAGCGGTGTGCGAGCGTGGTGAAGGGGCCACCGAGGAGGTGACGGCCTTAAAGGCTGCTATAGCTGTGTTAAAGAGCGATGTGGATCAACTGAAGTCTATCGATATGTCCATGATCTTCGGGACGGTGGAGATCCCAGATGTGCCATAGATGTCTCCGGCTACCACCAGAGATGAGGGTAGAGTTGAGCAGACAACTGATCCCGAGTTTGAGGTAGAGACTGATGAGGAGTTGCTTGAGGTGGCTGAGGAAGCTGTATATGAGGGCCTAACTGAGACTGAAGAGGCCATGGTAAATGTTGTTGTGAAGGCTTCCTTTGTAGATACACCCTTAGTTGCTCCTAGTGTAACTACTGTTCTTTCTGAGGTGACTCCGGGCGCTGATGCCCAAGTCTAGACTGATGTACCGGGCACTGATACCTAGACAGATAGAGCGATTGTGTAGACATGATTCCCTCTTTACCTCCCTCTCTGTCTTACTTTATTTTCACTTTTGGATATGTTTTTTTGCATTTGAGGACAAATGACTTTATTTGTCGTGGGGGAGGCCCACCTTTTGTGTGATTTTTTGTGAATATTGATGTTTTGTTTATATATTTGGGTTTTGAGCTGAAATTGTGTTTTACACTGCTATTGTGGATGGTTAAGCTTGTGGCTCCGTGTTTTTACTTGTTAATGATTTTTTACCCTTTCGAAAAAATTTGCTACCTTTTGTTTGTGCTGAAATGTGGCTGTTCTTTTGCAAATTTGAGTATCGATTTTGATCAAACCGATGACTTAAATAATTGTTATAATCGAACAAAAATAAATGTGTGGCTACGATGAGGCCAAATGAAGTTGCATAATCAATATCTGAACTTTTTGCATCTCGTTGTGACTAGCCAAGTATCGAATTGAGTCTTTTGTGATGAAGATTGCACACTAGCAAAAGTGTGGAGTCTTGTTTGACCTTAGTGTCAATGCCTTGTGTGATGAGCTTACTGTAAACCATGTGTGATGACACCTAGAATTTGCCTCGTTGGTCCGGTTGACTAAGTGATGTGAACTCTTGAGATGATCTTTGGCAACTTTAAACAGTGTGAAACAATTTGACATTATACCTCTTTTTGTGGCCTACCTTGTGAGTGTGTGAACTTATTTTGAACACTATTTGGGCCTTACCCTTTTCTTGGAAGAAGCTTGATGAAAACATAGCCTTGCTTGAACCATTGCCCATAATCCTCATGATTTGTGGTCTGTTTGAATAGCCAACTTAGGCTTTTGGCCTAAGTTGGGGGTGTGTTAAAAAGAAAAGGTAAATCAAGAAAATGCAAAAAAGTCCCTTTTGTCCATGTTTTGAGAAAAATGGAACCCCCTCCATACAAAAAAAAATGGGGTTTCCAACAGTCCATAGAAAGTGAATAATGGGATGACTTGTGAGCAGAAAGAAAAATGATGAAGAAAAGGAAAGGAAGTTTTGTTCACACCACATTCGAACTTGCATTTGAAGCAAGTAATGTGAGCTTGAGATTCTTTGATAATGGTGAGTCACAACTTGAGTCTTTGAGTGCACAATTGACCCTTGCATGAGTAAGTTGAGTCTTGTTTTATGCATTCATGATTGAGACTTATGTAGCACTATTAAAGGCATCCTTTTTGAACTGCTGAACTTGAGTTTTACTTGAGGACAAGCAAAAGTTTAAGTTGGGGATGTTGATGAGTCCATGATTTAGACTCATTTAGGGATTTATTTTAATAGATTTAGTGTCCTCAAATGCACATTTTGTGCTAATAACTCATGTAAACCCTTGAATTTTAGGTATTTGGATTGAGGGACAAAGCATGGATACTAGTGAGAAAAAAAGGAACACAGCAGCTGAAAGAACGAAAGAAAGAAGGCCTGAGGATCGCCTAAGCCATTAGGAAGGCTAGGGTATCACCTAATGTTCTACAGTGCCAAGCCCTGATGGAGAAAATCTAGTCGGTGAGAGAAAGGAGCAGTCCGCGAGTCACCGAACGCTTCCGCGATGCAGTGCCATATCGCCCAAAAGTTTCAGAACCCCAAGGATGGTAAAGTCAAAAGTAAAATGGCGATGAAAATGACCGAAGGGCGGATCGCCGATTGGATCGGTGATCTCGACTAACTGCGCCGACTGGTCCTTCGCAGCACACTTTTTGACTACTATAAATACTTGTTTAAATTCTTAGCTTAGTATCTGCTCTTTTGTTGAATCATATTATTCTTCAGTTTTTAAAGTTTAGAGCTTAGAACTGAATAGAGAGACAATATTTCCTTAGCTTTGAAGATTTCCATTTCTAAGAAATTGGAAGTAGGTGTTAAAGATTCTTCATCTTAGACCTTTGTAAAGACTATATCAATCCTACCCAGTTGATGAAAACACAACTTGGTAACAATTTTTACCTTTTTACTATGTCTAGCTAAAACCCCAATTCTTGGGGTGTGAGATTATGGGTTGAATTAACTATTGGGTATTATTAATTGATAGTTTATTTGCTATTTTAAAGTGATTTCGTTCAGTAATCGTAGTTGAATTTAATGGGTTGTAGTTGCAAATACAATCTTAACTTTGTATTTTTGGCTTGCTCTAGAGAGAGGTTTTAAAACCAAAATTACTGAATCGATGGTCTGTAGGTATTGGGTTATCATAGTTTCAGCTCGAGAGAGTGAATCCTAAACCCTTCTCCACACATTCAGCTCGAGAGAGTTAATGGACTAAAGTGAAAGTTGTGCTTCATTGCCGCTTATTGGTGTTTGAGAGAAACCAATTTAATTCGGGATAAATTATTCGAGAGAAAGTTTATCCCCACTAAAGTCTAGCTTATTCACTTTATTTGCAGTTGTTTACTATTAATTGCAATTACCCAGTTGTTTACCTTGGCCCATAATCTTATCACATCCCAATAATCCTGACTCCATATTTGTATTTTGGTGTTATTCGCTGTTTTAGGTGATAATTAATTGCAACACCCCTTTTCATATTTGACACTTGGGTCACCCCAAACTTTAATTATGTTTTTTTTTATAAATGTTTTGTAACTATGATTGACTTGAGCATATTTATGCTTTTCTATTGATTCTTGAGTACAAACCACTCCCTTGGGACTCGACCCCAACTCACTAGATGGGTTATATTACTATTGAACAATCGTTGATGCTTAGTATTAGATGAAGTATCTTTGATAGTGTTATCTTTAACAAGGGCTTTTTGTCCATCGCTTCTCCGTTAACGGCTTTGACTAAATAGAAAGACAAATTTGAGTGGTCGGAGGCTTGTGAGAAAAGCTTCTAAGATGAAAGATAAACTCACCACCGATCTGGTGTTGACTTTATCGAAAGTTACGAATGGGTTTGTGGTATATTGTGATACTTCGAGAGTAGGGTTGGGGTGTGTGCTCATGCAACATGGTAAGGTGATTGCATTGGCTTCAAGGTAACTCAAGATTCATAAAAAGAATTACCCGACCCATGATCTCGAACTAGCGGCGGTGGTATTTGCCTTGAAAATATGGAGACACAATCTATATGGGATCTATGTGGATGTTTTCACCGATCACAAAAGTCTTCAATATGTGTTTAGGCAAAAAGACTTGAATCTCTGACAAAGAAGGTGGTTATAACTTTTAAAGGATTATGACATGAGTGTCCTTTGCCACCCCGGCAAAGCTAATGTAGTTGTGGATGCCCTAAGTCGATTGTTCATGGGTAGAGTGTCTCATTTAGAAAATGAGGAGAAGGAATTGGTCCGTGATGTGCATAGGTTGGCCCGGTTAGGTGTCCAACTAGTGGATTCCACCAAGGGTGGAGTCATGGTCCATAATGGTTCCGAATTATCCTTTTTAATTGACGTAAAGTCCAAACAATACCTTGATCCCATGTTAATGGAGTTGAAAGAATCGGCACTCAACAAGTCCGTTGAGGCTTTCTCCGAAGGGGGGGATAGGGTGCTTAGGTACCAAGGTAGATTATGTGTTCCAGATGTTGATGGCCTAAGAGAGCAAATTTTAGAAGAGGCTCATGGTTCGCGGTATTCTATTCATCCGGAAGCCACCAAGATGTACCGTGATCTACGGAAAGTCTACTAGTGGAATGGCATGAAGAAGGATATAGCGGGTTTTGTGGCCAAATGTCCAAATTGTCAACAAGTTAAGGACAAACACCTAAAACCGGGAGGTTTGTCCCAATATATATATATTCCCACTTGAAAGTGGGAGGATGTGAATAAGGACTTTGTTATGGGTTTTCCTCGTACTCGAAGGCAACATGATTCTATTTGTGTCATTGTGGATAGGTTGACAAAATCTGCCCACTTTATTCGCGTCAAGGTTTCTTATTCAGCAGAAGACTATGCCAAATTATACATCAAGGAAATAGTGAAGTTGCATGGGGTTCCTTTGTCTATTTTTTTTATCGGGGTACTCAATTTACTTCACACTTTTGGAAGGCATTCCGAAAATGGATTGGTACCAATGTTAAGCTTAGTACCGCTTTCCACCCTCAAATGGATAGTCAATCGGAACGCACCATTCAACCTTAGAGGACATGTTGAGGGCATGTGTTATATATTTCAAGGGTAATTGGGATGACCATCTTCCATTGATAGAGTTTGCCTACAATAATAGCTACCATTCAAGAATTGACATGGCTCCTTTTGAAGCATTGTATGGTAGGAGGTCTAGATCTCTGGTTGGTTGGTTTGAAGTATGTGAATTTGCTCTGTATGGTCCCGAATTAGTTTATGAGGCCATTGAAAGGGTTCGACTCATTAGAGAGAGATTGAAGACGTCCCATAGTACATCGGCAAAAGTCTTATGTTGATGTTAGAAGGAAGGACCTAGAATTCCAAATTGGTGATTGGGTCTACTTGAAAATCTCACCTATGAAAGGTGTGATGAGATTTGGTAAAAAGAGGAAACTTAGTCCCCAGTATGTGGGCCCATACCAAATCTTGAAACGTATTGGGAAAGTTCCAGATGAGTTAGACTTACCAAATGAATTGGTTCTGATTCACCCGGTATTTCATGTTTCTATGCTTAAGAAGTGTATTGGTGATCCGGTATCCATCATCCCTTTAGAGGGTTTGGGAGTTGATGAGAATCTTTCTTATGAAGAGGTTCCGGTAGATATTATCGAATGGCAAGTTAAAAAGTTGAGAAACAAGGAAGTAGCTTCCGTTAGGATTTTATGGAGGAATCAATTAGTTGAGGGTGGTACATGGGCGGCCGAGGCCGATATGAAGTCCCGCTATCTTCATCTTTTTTCTTCTACTCCTTTTCAAGCTTGAGGTAAGTAGTTCCTCTTGAGTTTTAGTGTTTTGGGGAGTCATGTGTCTTGTATGAGTTTTTCATTATTTCCTTATGCCATGCATGTTCTCGATGAAATTCATGTTTAGAAAGAAAATCAGTTTTTTTTCCTAGTGTATTACATGCAAAGTGATAAGTTATGTATCTCTAATTCCTTGGTCCGGTAACTAGAGAATTTCACCCCGCACCTTGGTCCGGTAACTAGAGAATTTCACCCCGCACCTTGATCTGGCTATGTGTGTATAATTTACTAACCCTTACCTTTACCTCATATTAGACATCACATCAATGTATGGCTTAGTTTTCACCCTCGCACCAATTGACATTAGACTATTAGATAGTATCACACTAAATCTATGTTGATAATTATTTTCTTGTTAACTACCTCTTTGGTCTGGCAAGTAGCAACAAGGCGAGTTCTAACATTTGCAACCGCTAAAAAAACTTCTAAATGAAAGAATTATCAATGCATGCAATAACACTATTCAAGAATTACTTAGTTACTATTCATACTTTGTTAATCACTTATGGTTCCCACAACCCTAGTTGTGGATTTAGTTACCCAGAATAGCAAGAACGCAATTCATATTTTTAGACGAAGAAATCATGAACTTACATAATGAGAAGAAGAAATCCAGAAACCCAACTTGAATTTCAAAGTTAAAATCTTCAAAACGAACTTAGGAAATCAAGAATTGCTAGAATTGCTAGAATTGCAAGTTAATCTCCAAAGCCAAAAACTAGAACTAAAGTAATAACGTCTAACCCCCAAAAACGAGGTTTACATACCCTATATATAGAAAAACATGTCCCAAATAAAAAGGAAACGAAATAAGGAAATAAAGTTTTTGGACGCGTTTCGATCTATGACACTGACCTATGGACCGTGGACTGACCTACGGTCCGTAGGTCCCTTCCGTGGTTTGAGACTTGGGCAAATTTCCAAAACTCAAAATCTCAAACTCTCAGTAGCAATCGACAACTTTCTTAGCTTGTAACGTAGGCTCAGGGTCAGGTGTGGTACATTTGGATACTTTTTTGTGACTTTTTGCCCTCCTTGACATTACATTAGGATGTTTACCTCTTTTTGACCTATTTTTGACATCCTACCTTTTTACCTTCTTTCCCTTGACTCTTTTCAACCATGGATGTGACTTTTGACTTTGTAGCTCTTTATTTTTCACTTTCTTCTTTTTTTTGCATTTTATTTTTTCTTTATTTTTCAATACTTTTATTTATCATATTTTGATTCTTTGGCACAAAGTCACATCCTCTTCTAACTTTTCTTTTTCTCTTTTCAACACCAAACTTTTTTCATACCCATCTTTCTTTCGGTTTCCTCTTTCATAGCCACCCTCAACTTATGGATTTTCCATTAGTTGAGGTGCACAATATCCGATGTTGGACCAGGGCCAGGATTAAGGTAACATTTGCATTAGCCACCCTCAACTTAGGCTTTTAGCCTAAGTCGAGGTGCACATGTCCAAGGAGAGATCGGGGCCAAAACACTAGATTAAAGGAAGGTGAGTTAAGGGTTTAGAAAGAAATGGTGTATTTCGGGCTCAAAGCATTTGGATCAATGGGAACATTCATTTCATTTGGTTGGATTCTTTTAGGCAATCAGTGGACTTATTATAACAAGGGCCTATGATCACCTCCTAGCCTCTAGCGTAGATTATCTTAGCAGGACTAACCGAGCAAGTTCTAGTTTGGCACAAACCTGTCTGAACAATTCAACTCATCTCACTCTCTCTTGGCACATTGTTACATTTCCATATTATCAGTTACCCAGTTCAAGTTTAGCTTAAGTCATAAGGTCAAGTTGGTTCATTATCATTTCATATTAAGAGCCAACACATTCAACTCATTCTAGCCTAAAGATTTTAGCACATATCACAATTTTTGGACGGGTATCATTTTTCATTCTTGACTAAGCCATCATGTTTCATTCTTTCTCATGCTTCTACACATACAATCCTAACAAATGTCGATTTTCAACAGAAATTAAGACAGTCTCTTGGGGGAAAATAACACAGGCAAGAAAACCCCAAGAGAGGATTCTGAGTTGGGTTACTCAGACGTCATCACTCATAATCCGTTTACACCACCCCCAACAAAATAGAGTACATTTGTCCCCAATGCACAAAAATTAAAAAGTAAACGATCGGGTGAAGCAAACATGTGGTGCATAACACCGAAGACCTATCAACAAGCGAGTGGGTCCGGTATCCCGGAGCCCGCTGGATCAACACTTGGGCCACCCTTAGTAGGGCCCACATAATCTATCACAGCACCCTCAGTAGTGCTATCAACCACTCTAATCGCACCATTAGTAGTGCTCACATCATCTCTCACAGCAGCTACAACCCCAATGGTGGGTATAGACCTCGAGGCTCCAAGATTACCCTCACGAACCCTTTGCTGGCACAATTCCTCATCCACAATGGAGGCTCTCCTAGCCTGCTCAGTCTACTGGCGCTCTCGCTTCTTAATTCATGCATCCTCAGTAGCATTAGAAGTGCGACTGGAGCGGGGCTTCTTCCCTCGAGTATGGGTGGACTCAGATTGTGGTATGACCTCTCCGAATAAAGCATCTAAAACCTTATCATCAGTACGTACAGTACGAGTGAACTCAGGCTCATCTGTAGGTGGAGAAAGGATGGTATCAAGATCATCCCGGAGACTAGCCAACTCCTTCCGGATGGAAAAGACATCAATGGTGGGGGTTGGTCGCTCGAGGACTCGCAACTAGAAGGCATCCAGGTGCTTATTAATGGCCTAGACCTTCAGGTCCATCATATGTTCCATCCTAGGCTCGGACTCTGAAATAGACCATTACATCCATGGTTTCATATGCTGAAGCAGTGTGGCCATCTGTGCCTCCAACTTTTGAACACGAGCAAGGGCCACGACAGAGGATCCTGATGAAGGGGTGGCTCTGGATGAGCTAGGAGCCTGACTGGCAGCCTGAGATGGGGAGGCCGGTACAGCATCAGTAGTGGCTGGAGGGGTGTTTTCTGCATCATGCATGTGCTCCACATCATCTACCAAATCCATGCCCAATGGTGGTACCTCAACCTGGGGCTCTCGTCACGGCGCAGATATGTTGGCCTCATCCCTAATCAAACCGATGTCTAGAGTTTTGTCCGCCCGCACCAGCTCGTCACTGGGCCAAATTGGTACCCCCAGCGTCTCTACACAACTGGAAAATGAGACAAGGAAAGGGTAAAGTAGTGGTAGCTCGAAAAGATCGCTCATGGATCTCCGCAATCAATATGCGAGCAAAGTCTATCTCAAACCCAGCTACCAAAGCAGCCACCATCACAGCGCGGTCCCATGTAAGAACATTGTCTGCCTCAGTAGGCGACATCCAGTTCCACACTAATAGCCAAAAGAACTTGGCCACAAAATTCAAAGCGGCCTTCTTGATTGATAAGGTCGGGGTGCTAACCCACTCGGCTTGCTCACCGTCTGTAGCAATATGACTCGCCAGCCAGCATAAGACGGTCTCTCTTTTCTCTACATTCCGATAGAACTCCCCGCTTTGCACAATGTCCCATCTGTAATCAAACTCGGTCGTGTTGAGTGCCCAAGTGCGGGCAGGACCATAGAGGAACCGACGGATGGTGATCTTAGATATATCTACAGAAAACCCACGTAATAGTGTAGCCATGAGTGGTGCCTGGGCTGCAGACTTGGCATTTCTGTGAATAGGGCCTCAGAGGGTGGCTGCGTAGGAAGCACAGAACTCCCTCACGATATCCTCTCTATATGTCCTTAGTTCTCGATACATCCACTCACACTTATGGTGCTAGAAGAGCTGGTGGATGTCGGGCACGGTATGCAGGCTGCCTGTGAGTACCCTGCGCGCCTTTGTAATCATCTGGGCCATTCTCCTTTTGTCAATAAGCATTCGGGCATCCCTATAAATCTGCCATTGATCACTAACACACCACCGATTTGGCTCCTCCATAACTGGGGTAGGGTCGGTGTTCGGTGGCACTGGAATATCTCACGCACTAGTAGCCTCATCAGACGAGGCATCCCTACCATGTGAACTCGAGTCTATTGCGGAGCTAGAAGCAAAGGCGAACTCAAAGCTGGAAGCAAACCCAGTCGGTGATCCGATCAGTGTATCCTTTTCATCAGACTAGGAGGAAGTGACTACGTCGGGAATGACCTTCTTAGATTGACTCTGGGTAGTCCGGGGTGCTGTGGGTGATGTCCTTCCAGTGGGGGTGACATATGCAGGGTCATTCTCAGCATCAGTATCTTCGTCAATTAGCTTACGGGTTGGTGCCGTTGATTTGGACCTACCTTTGCGGTGACGGCCGGAGCTTTCTTCGGATCCATGGTACCTGTGGAGGATGAATTAGTACTAATATAACCTCATAACATACTCGAAACAATTTTAAAACCAAGAATGAACCAAAACAAAAAACAATAAAAAAAAATTGAGATAGGTGCTTCAGTGGCCACCTACGGTGGGTACCTAGGGTCCGTACGTTGACCTACGGTCTATGGATCCCCTCTGTAGGTCAGAAGTCCCAAAAAATTGGGCTCTGATGGGAACCACAGATGTGCAGAACGATCTATAGACTGACCTACGGACCGTAGTCCACCTCCGTGGATCCACACTTAGTGGAATTGTTATGTGCAATAGACCACGGACCTGATCTACAGTCCGTAGGTTGACCTACGATCCATAGACGGGGTCTCATGGATCAACTTTGTGCCAGGTATCAGACATGCTTCACTTCTAAACCATTTTTTTAACAATTCAAACAATCAACCTAAGTCTAATCATGCATTTCAACACAATTTATGATAGCTTGTCATCCCTAGGGTTCCGATTACTCAATTTTTAACATGTATTGCATACTAAACTAGGAACCCTAAGTCGAAACTTGCATTTAGACTGTCTTTCTCTAATTTAAATTATTACAAAGACAACACAATCACATTCTATCGTTTCAAGGGTGTTTCTATCGTTCCAAGGGTGTTTCTAACTTTAGTTTAACATGCAATTTCATACAAAAACAACCCAAGGTCAAGATCCACTTCATGACTTCATATTTTGAACAATGAATATCAAAATTCAGAGTTAAGTTGAAATCAATTACCTTACAAGCAATGGAAGTAGGTAATTGTGTGATGCTTAAAATCCTTAGACCTTTTGGACACCAAACTCGGACCTTGAACTCTTCTTAGGAATGAACAATGGGAGTGATCAGATTTTGGGGGAGAAAGGGATGGAAATATGGTAGGGGTGATGATATGTATGGGAGATGGGAGTGATTTGTGGATATAATGAGGGAGTTATGTGATTTGGAGGGGTTAGAAACGGTTAGGATGGAATATAGGAAGTAGGGGAATGATTTGAAAATGAGGAAATTTATTAAAAAGGGGTTCGAGTCAGGTCGACTAAACCTTAACTTTGGACCCACGAAACCCCGTCGATATGTCATGGTTCGACCTACGGACCCCTAAAGGGGTTGTATGTCACTCAACACTTAGAAAAATTAGCAGACTTACCTGGGGTCTACGGATGCCATTCACGGTCCGTGTTTTGACCTACGAACCATCGATGGGTTCCGTAGACCTCTGCACCAAACATTTTCTACAGATTTTACTTTTCGTCCCTGCACATATAGCAACCGTTAGGCTTTTGTTTTTACATTTTCTGGACACTTTTTAGACATGGACCCTATGCTATATCTAGCCAACACTAAAACAAAAATAAAGCACCTATCTAAAGGAATACAGAAAAGCTAATAAACAAAGAAAACTACAAAACCGAACAGAAAAACCTATAGTTGGCTAGATTGTACATCTTGGGTTGCCTCCCAAGCAGTTCTTGATTTAACGTCGCGGCACGACGCAGGCCTCTTGATTACTCAGACTTCATCAAGATAGTAGGCCTCAACCACTTCTTGCACATTCTCCACTTTTCCCATATAGACCTTGATCCTTTGCCCGTTTGCCTTAGATTGTGTTCACTCGCTGTTTTCGAGCTCGACCGCTCCATGTGGGAGCACTTGCGTGACTAAGAATGGCCCGGTCCACTTGGACTTGAGCTTGCCCGTAAACAAGCGCAACCTATAGTTGAATAGAAGCACAAGATCACCCACAACAAATTCTCGCTTTTCAATCATTTGATCAAGATACTTCTTCATCTTCTCCTTGTACAAAGTTGATCTTTCATAAGCTCTCTGGCGAAACTCATAAAGCATATTCAAGTCACTTATTCTCTGATTTGATTTGGCACCCCAATCCAAATTTAGCTTCTTTAGCGCCCACATAGCCTTATGCTCTAGCTCTACCGGCAAATGGAAAGACTTCCCATATACAAGTTGGTAGGGTGACATACCTATGGGAGTCTTGAATGCGGTGCGATAGGCCCATAGAGCATCATCAAGCTACCTTGACCAATTAGTTCTATTAGCATTCACTGTCTTAGCTAAAATCTACATGATTTCAACTTGCCCACTAGACTGCGGATGGTAAGAAGTGGCTACATTGTGGCGGACGCCATATTTCTCAAGTAGCGCCTTGAACAACTTATTACAAAAATGGGAACCTCCATCGTTGATAATCGCCCTAGGTGTACCAAATCTGGAGAAGATATTATTTTTCAGGAATGCGGTGACACTTTTACCTTCATTGTTGGAAAGCGCAATTGCTTCCACCCATTTCGACACATGATCGACCGCTACAACAATATACTTCATCCCATGTGAGCTCAAAAATGGACCCATAAAATCAATGTCCCATACGTCAAACAACTCTATCACCAATATCGGATTCATAGGAATCTCTTACCCCTTAGAAATTCCTCCTTCTCTGTGGCAACGGTCACACGACTTGGCGAAATCATGAGCATCTTGGTGGATGGTAGGCCAGTAATACCCACACTGCAAAATTTTATGCGCAATCTGAATACCACTATGATGCCCACCAACAGGCGATGAGTGACACGCCTCTAGTATACTCAACATCTCAACCTCGGGCACACAGCGACGAATAATCCCATCAGCACAACTACGGTACAAGTAAGGCTCATCCCAAAAGAACTTCTTCACATCATGCATAAATTTTTTCCTTTGGTGAAAAGACAAATCCGATCGCCTGATTTTCAATCCCCTTTCTATCTTTCACCACAAAGTCGAACTCTTGCAGCAACAACAGCCATCTAATAAACTTCGGTTTTGCATCCTTCTTAGCCATTAAATACCTCAATGTAGAATGGTCAGTATGCACTATGACCTTAGTACCAAGCAAGTAGGATCGAAATTTCTCGAATGCAAAAACCACCGCAAGAAGCTCATGTTCTGTCACTGTATAGTTCTTTTGAGCCACATTTAGAGTTTTGCTGGCATAGTCAATAGGATGAAGAATCTTCTCGCGCCTCTGTCCCAATACCACACCAAACGCCACTCCACTCGCATCACATATTACCTCAAACGGTTGTCCCCAATCCGGAAAAATAATGATAGGTGCAGAAACTAGCTTTTCCTTCAACTCTCCAAATGCTCTCAGACAAGCATCATCAAAATCAAACTTATACTCCTTTTGGAGCAGTTTGCACAATGGATGTGCAATTTTGGAGAAATCATTGATGAACCACCTATAGAAACCTACATGCCCAAGAAAACTTCTAACACCTTTAACAGAGATAGGTGGTGGAAGTTTTTCTATTACCTCAACTTTCGCTCTATCAACCTCAATACCCTTCTCAAAAATCCGATGACCAAGAACTATCCCCTCTTTCACCATGAAGTGGCACTTTTCCCAATTGAGAAAAAAATTGCACTCTTCACACCATTTTAGTACTTCGGCTATATGTTCTAAACAACGATCAAAAGAGTCACCTACCACAGAGAAATCATCCATAAATACCTCAATAGTTCTTCCACCATAACAGAAAATATCGACATCATACAACGTTGGAAGGTCGTTGGAGCATTACACAATCCAAATAGCATCTGTTTGAAGGCGAATTAAAGTCCCATAAGGGCAAGTGAAGGTGGTCTTCTCTTGGCCTTCTAGAGCTATAGAAATCTAATTGTAGCCCGAATAACTATCAAGAAAACAATACCAACCCTTACCAGCAAGTCGGTCCAACATCTGATCCATGAACGGCATAGGGAAGTGGTCCTTTTCTATCCAAGCATTTAATTTCCGGTAGTCCATGCAGACTCTCCATCCAGTCACGGGCCGCATCGAAACAAGTTCATTTTCGCATTAGAGACCACAGTCATCCCACCTTTCTTAGGCGCACACATAGAACAGGACAAATCAAACTACTATTTGCAATGGGATAAATAACTCAAACATCCAACCACTTGATGATTTCCTTTTTCACTACCTCTTGCATAGGCGGATTTATTCTTCTCTGGTGCTCAATACTAGGCTTGTGATCCGGCATGAGTCTGATTTTATGAGAACAAATGCCAGAAGGGATCCTAATAATATCTACAATAGTCCAACCAATAGCCCGCTTGAACCTCTTCAACACAGAAACCAATGCCTCACCTAGTGTCACATTAAAATATGCCACAATGATGACCGGTAAAGTACCATCTCTCCAATAACACATACCTTAAATGTGATGGTAGACCTTAAGCTCCAATTTCGGAGCCTCTTCAACAGACGGTCTTGTAGGTGGAGAGTCATGATTCTTCATGTCTAACTCCAATCTCTTTGGTTTTGAACGGAATTCAAACCTATCAAGTGCGGCGACCAATTCATCATAGTCTTCAATACCATCACTCTCAAAGTTCATCATTATCATTGCTACTGCATCAACACCCAACCTTTCTTCAATAGGCACCTCAGAACTATTCTCTACAATATGATTCACCACTGATAACGACTTGACTCACTAATCTGCTTCATGGATCTACAGATGTTGAAAGTTACCTCTTCATTATTCTGGTGAAACTTCATATGCCTTTTCTCCATATCAACCAAGGTGCGTCTAGTGGCAAGGAATGGTCTCCCAAGGATAATAGGAACCTCAAAATCAACCTCACAATCAAGTATCACAAAATCCACCGGAAAGATAAAAGACTCCACTTTCACTAGTACATCATGGAGCACACCAATGGGCCTCTTTACAGTTTATCAGCCATGAGCAATCGCATCGTAGTCAGTTTTGGATCTCTTAAACCCAAAAATTTGTAAATAGACAATGGTATCAGATTAATGCTAGCACCCAGATCACTTAGTGCCTTAGCAAAATGCAACAACCCGGTGGTACACGGAATAGTGAAGGCACCAGGATCCTCCTTCTTCTACACAAGGAACCTTGTAGCAATAGCACTACAATGTTACAACCTATCATTATCTTTGAAACTCACGGCCTTTTTCTTCGTCACCAAATCTTTCATAAACTTTGCATACCCAGGCATTTGCTCCAAAGCGTATATCAACGGAACATTGATGGAAAGCTGCTTCAACATACTAATAAACCTGCGGTATTTGCCTTCTTTAGTCTTCTTCACTAACCTCTGTGGGAAGGGAGGTGGAGGTCTAGGCATGGGTACAACTTTTTGGGTTATCTCCACTCCCTTCTCTGTCGCATTCTCGTATTCTCCAGTAACCTCGATCACATCATCATCTTTACTAACCTCAACTTCAACCTCAGACGACCTAGGAGGATCAATGGTCTGCTTACCCCCTCGAGTGGTGATTGTCATACAATGCCCATCATTCTTTGGATTTTGGATGGTGTTGCTAGGAAGTGTACGAGCTGACGTAGGTTAACTGTGGTAGACAACTGAGTCATTCATGTTCAAGTTGCTTGATCGACACTGCATGGGCATCCACTTTTTGACCAAAACTAGACAAATTGTTCCGCATCTCTTTCATATTTTCATCAGTCAAATCAAACCTCTTCATCTTCTTCTGCATCATATCCTCAATCTGTGACATACTACCCCCATCTTTCCTATTGCCAGATTCCCGATTTTGAGAAGGAACATAAGGACCGCCCCTATCATTTTTATTGCCATAGTTGTTTCGATTGTAGTTGTTGTTGTGATTGTAGTTCCCATCCCGAACATATTGACCCTCTCGATTGTAGTTTCCATAGTTCCAACCTTGGTTTCCTTGACCATAGCACCAATTATCCAAATTAGAACCTTGGGCGTTGGCTTGGAAACCCCCCGTCTGATCACTCACTCAATAAGTATCCTCTTCATAGTAGCACTCCTCAATCGGTGGCGGATTTCTAGTCAAATAATTCACATCGTTTACTTTTTCGGCACCTCCACTTACATGCTTTAACACCAACCCCAACTCGGTCCTCATCTGAGCCATCTCCTCACGAATGTCATCTGCAGAATTGTTGGTTGTAGATTGAACTGCAAACATGTTCTTCCTAGTGTCTGACTTTCTAGTGCTTCAAACTTTCTTTTTTCAGGAGATTTTCTCTAAGTTCTCAGCAATCTACTCAAAAGTGCACTCACCATATGAACCTCTAGCAATAGTGTCAAGCACAGCCTTGCTATTGTCATCCTGACCTTTTTAGAATTATTCCTTCAGCGACTCATCATCAATGCGGTGATTCAAAACACCTCTTATGAAGTCAGTGAACCTATCCCACAAACTACTCACAGACTCTCCAGGTAGTGCCACGAAGTTGTTGAGTTTATCTTTGTGTTTCAGCTTCTTTGACACAAGGAGTACTTTGCCAAGAACACCTCCTGCAATTGATCCGATGTGTGAATCGAATTATATGGGAGCTCAGTAAACTACACAGCAGCTTTACCGGTCAATTAAGGGAATACTCTCAACCCAATGACATTCATGTCCAATTCTGGTTGACCCACGCAACTCTTGCAAACACTTCTCAACTTGGCCATGTGTCCATGAGGATCCTCCGATGCCCAACCAGAGAACCAACCCCTCGCCATAAGCATCTGCATCAGAGTGCTACTCACCACAAATGTATGCCCCGGGAGTAGAGGAGGTAGAACAATAGGTCCTTCAGATTCAGCGTGTTGAAGTCGACCCTATAGTTATCACGCAGCCTCGGTTCTACTGGATATTGTACCCTCAATACATCTCCCAGTAAATTCTGAGCATTCTCATTACCAACCCTAGGAGGCTGCAACTCAACCCCATCACCTAGACCTCCTCCGATATGATTGATTGGGACACCTTGATTAATTATTCATCGCAAAGTTTTGTTCAGTTCCGGATCGTATGGAGTCAGTGGTTCACCTTGACTCCGTGTACTTGGCATACACTAGAGTAGGAACCTAAGAGAAAAAAAAACAAAAGAAAAAGTAAAATTAGGAAATAATTGACTAAAGTTCAATAATGTAGTTAAACTTAATCTAAAAGACTTATTCCCTAGCAGCGGCGCCAAAATTTGATACGCTCAAATTACACCTCCCTAAAGAAGTATAAGCGATCGTTATCAAGTAAAAAAATCAACTTGGAGGTTAGGGTTGATCCCACGAGGAATATGGTTTAGACTTCAACTAAACTTACGATTATATTCGTTTAGTCAACGTATTTCCGAGACAAGTAAGTAAAGGGGGATTTGTGAAACAAATGCTTGATTGTAGATAAGTAACATGTGAGCAGGATTCAAACTTTGTTGTTATCAATGAGAGAAAGTAACTAAGGTGTACGTGTTCCCCATAAGCTCATAGCGCGGTAATCCTAGTAATAGTAATCATTTCCTAGTGTATTACATGAAAAGTGATTAATTATGTATCTCTAATTCCTTGGTCCGGCAACTAGAGAATTTCACCCCGCACCTTGGTCCGGCTACGTGTGTATAATTTACTGACCTTTACCCTTTACCTCGTATTAGACATCACATCAATGTATGGCTTAGTTTTCACCCTCGCACCAATTGACATTAGACTATTAGATAGTATCACACTAAATCTATGTTGATAATTCTTTTCTTATTAACTACCTCCTTGGTCCGGCAAGTAGCAACAAGGTGAGTTCTAACGTTTGCAACCGCTAAAAAGACTTCTAAACAAAAGAATTATCAATGCATGTAATAACACTGTTCAAGAATTACTTACTTACTATTCATACTTTGTTAATCGCTCATGGTTCCCACAAACCTAGTTGTGGATTTAGTTACCCATAATAGCAAGAACACAATTCATATTTTTAGATGAAGAAATCATGAACTTACGTAATGAGAAGAAGAAATCCAGAAACCCAACTTGAATTTCAAAGTTAAAATCTTCAAAACAAACTTAGGAAATCAAGAATTGCTAGAATTGCAAGTGAATCTCCAAAGCCAAAAACTTGAACTAAAGTATTAACGTATAACCCCCAAAAATGAGGTTTACATTCCCTATATATAGAAAAACATGTCCCAAATAAAAAGGAAACAAAATAAGGAAATAAAGTTTCTGGACGCGGTTTCGATCTACTACACTAACCTACGGACCGTGGACTGACCTACTGTTTGTAGGTCCCTTCCGTGTTTGGGACTTAGGCAATTTTCAAAAACTCAAAATCTCCAACTCTCAGTAGCAATCGACGGATCAGCAGGATGGACCGTGGTTCGATCCATGGTCCGTGGATTCCTCCTCTGTAGCCCCATACATAAACTCTCAAAATCAGGTATTGGAACCCCCTTCTCTGGATTATTTGATGAAACTGCAGCACGGCTCGTAAGTCGACCTACGGTACGTCATTTGTAATCGTGGTTCCACACTTAGTCAAGAATTCCTTGATTTTCCTACAAGCCTTGCATGTCCATCTACGCTTACCACCTACGGAACATGACTAGACCTACGGTCCGTAGGTCACGTCCGTAGATGCCTTTTTCTGCAACATTCTTCAGCTGTGTCTCTCAACTTCCACGTCCGAACTTATTTCCTGCAAACATGATAAAAACACATTAATACCAATACAAAATGGCCCTAGACACACACAAATCTTAAGTGAAATGTATTAAAAATATCATTAACTCACGGTTTATCAGGCGTAGGCCACCCTTGGGACTGCCTAGGTTCGGCCAACTTAGGGGCAAAGGGGTAAATTCCCAATTAATTAGTTAGTGATTGGGGATGGTTTTCATTGTTTTATTACACTTATTTAGGGCTTTTAAAAATATTAACCAGCCTTTACAGCTTATTATTCCCCAAACTCAAAATAATAACCACCTCCTTTCCAAAATGTTCTCTCTCTAGAAACTCCATTGACAAGCAAGAACAAGGTTAAGCTTAGGGTTCAAGGAGCAGCCTTTATTCTTGAATTTCGTGTGGAAATCTCCCTAAAGTATGGTGGATTTTCATCTATGGTAGTTTCCACCCATAGAGTCCCTTTAAAGTTTGGTTTTTGAGATTCCAAATTCCCCAAAAACCTAGGGTTTTAATCTTTGTCATGGGTCCTCTTCCAAAACATTTTCAATTATTTAATTATGGTTTATTATGGTTGATTATGATGAATAATGATTTTATTAATGGATTATTATTGATTTATAATGAAATTCCCCTTGGACCCATGATTTATCCATATTGTTAAATTATGAATTGATTATGTGGGTTGATTGTTATTAGAAGTATGCCAATCTATTATGTTTATGTTTATTGAGTTATTGAATCATGAAATTCCCCTTATCTTGTAGTAATTATGGATGTTTGGGTTGATTTTGATTCATAGCCTTGAAGGGAAATTTTTTAGTTTTTGTACATGTTGATAAGGATTGTATATGAACTCGTGATTCACTTAAATAGTGATGATCCTATAACTATTGTGTAATTGTGGTATTGTTGCAAGATCCTTCCCCCCATACCCTTACACATGACTATGCATGAAAGGTCTATGATTATGATAATATTGTTGTGTTGATTGAAAAGCTATTCTCATGAAACACTATGAACATGATGTGAAAGGTTTACTCACATATTAATGATTCTAAGGTTGAAAGGATATTCTCACCCAATGAATGCATGAGCTACTATGATACCATGTCGGTTTGAGTGCTAGGCATTCTTCTATGAACATGAATTTAAAGTGAAGACTTAACATGAATATTAAAGGGAATTAAGCTTAGCACCGAGTGGATATGAATATGAGATGGAAGCTTTTACATTAGAAAGACCGGCTTCCCAAGGCAAGTTATCTCATGAGATGGAAACCTTTTACGTTAGAAAGTCTGGGTTTCTAGTAGCAATCTCCTTATCTCATATCTATGTGCCCACGTAGGTCTTTAGCTAGTGGATCCACCTAAATGATAAACATGTTAGTTCTACCTTAGGCAAGTAATACACCTCTTTTCGGTGTGGGGGCATGACACTAGATTCCATGTAGCTCACATGGTCTATGTTGGTTAAGGCTATATTTCCCTACATGACAAGAACAAGAATATGAACTATGAACAAGAACATGAGTTTTGTACTATGATTACTTGAGAGGTTTTACTTAGTGTGAATGGGGGTATGGAACTTCATTCTTGCATTGCACAAGTAGGCTTTGGGAGTGATTGTGGTATGTGCTTTTATGACATGATGCTTTATGAGTTAATGCATGCTTTATAGGAACCATGAATATGAATTATGAACATGAACATGAACATGACCATGAACTATACTTATGATTTCTTAATGAGCTTTGCTAAGTGTAAGTGGGGGTATGGGACTTCACTTATACATTGCACCAGTGAACTTACAAAGAGGTTGTGGTGTGGTTTCTTCATGCTATGAAGATATATGAAGTTATGTATGCATGATTATGGTAGCCTAGGGTTGCTTATGATATAGTGTGACTTATGTTCCTTCATAAATGTGCATAATGGCTTTAAACATGATAAATGCATGGTTTCAACTAAATGTCCCTTTTTATGCATGTTTTAAGGATTTTTATGCATGGCTTCCATACTTAGTACAATATTTGTGCTAACCCATATTTTCTACATCTTCTTATAAGTGTAGGTTCCGGTCGTTGAGATATACTCCTCCTTTCAAGTAAAGCTTGGGTTGACTATTCTCCAAGCTTGGTGAGTCCTCATGGCTCGAGGACAAAACTTATTCATTTCTAGTTTCCTTTTGTACTTTCCATTTTCAAGACTATGTTGTAAAGGGCTATGACCCTAAGATTGTATTTGATTGTATTAGATGGTTTCTTTGAGACAAGGTCTAGACTCTTATATTTCTTTTATGAAAAAATCTTTTATTGTAAAAAAATTTAAATTCTGCATCATTTCTATTTACTTATGTTCATGATTATGCTAAGGGTTGTATGAGACCCCTTTGGGGTCAAGTACACCGTGTTACATCTAGGAGGTACTCCTGGGTCGTGACCCAAAGTTTGCAAGTTAATTCCCAAAACACCAAAACTAAGAGTTTACAATAATCTCTAACCCCCAAAAATGAGGTTTACAACTCCTATTTATAGAAAACAACTCTTAAATAAAATAGGAAACAAAATAAGGAAATAATAGGTTGGGACGCAGTTTCAGTTGATGCTTCCTACTGACCATGGGTCGACCTATGGTCTGTAGGTCCTCTAGGTTGCTCAACACTTAGACATTTTCATCAGGAACTTGACCTTCTACTTTCTGATCTTCATCGACGGTTGTGTAGGACTTACCATGGGTCGACCTGCGGTCCGTCGTCTTGCTCTATGGTTCCACATTTGTGAGACTTCCCTGATGTTCCACCTACGGTCCATGGACTGGGCTATGGTCCATCCTGGTACTCCGTAGTTTGAGTTACTGAAAATCATCTCCCAGGCCAAGACCTACGACTGCCCATCCACGGTCCGTCGATGGACCTACAGTCAGTGGATGGCACCGTTGGTGGCTACTTCAACAAATTTTAGCTCGCCTTCATCAACCGCATCTAAGCCTATTTACTGCAAACATTATACACAAAACATCAGTTCTAATAACAAAATGGCCTAAGACACACACAAACTCTAAGTGAAACGTATCAAAAACACTGTGAACTCATGGTATATCAACACCCTCAACTTAAACTTGTTGTTTGTCCTCAAGCGACATACTAACACTCTAAACGACACTTATGTAGAAGTATACATACAAACACAAGTAATCATATGGCCTTTTCAATCAGTTCCGTCACACTAATGCAAATCTTTTCATCTAGACTCAACAAGCTAACTCATACAGATCAGAACATGGTATAGATCGACTAACAACCATCACAACATACACCTTTCACAATCACCAAAGTATCAATTCTCCAACAATGTAACTAGTGCCCTCACTTCAAACGAAATCCTTTTTCACACACAACAGTTATGAATTTCATGTTTTAGGATTCATTCAATACTCATGCTCAGAAGTGAATTCAAGTACAGTTAGTGTTCAACACCATAGGCTTTCCGTTATTTTCACTGCTTAGAATCTCCAAACTAGTCGCTACGATCACTATAGGACTTTATTTGCTTGTAACGTAGGCTCAGGGTCAGGTAGGGTACATTTGGGTAATTTTTAGTGACTTTTTGTCCTCCTCGACATTACGCTAGCTTTTTACCTCTTTTGTCAACCAATTCTTGACATCTTTAACTTTTCTGCTTTTTCCCTTTGACTCTTTTTTGCACAGATGTGACTTTTGACTTTATAGCTCTTATTTTTCACTTTCTTATTTTTCTTTCACTTTATTTTTCTTTGTTTCTTTCAGCACTTTTGTTATTCATCTTTTTGCTTCTTTTGCACAAAGTCACACCTTTTTCTATCTTTTGTTTTTCTCTCTTCAACACAAAACTCTTTTCATACCCTTTTTCTTTTGGTTTCCTTTTTTCATAGCATCCCTCAACTTATGTATTTTGCATGAGTTGAGGTGCACAATATCCGATGTCGGACCAGGGCCAAGATCAAGGTAACTTTTTTGAATTAGCCACCCTTAACTTAGGCTTTTGGCCTAAGTCAAGGTGCACATGTCCAAGGAGGGACCCGTGCCAAGCCAATTACTTAAGGGAAGGTTAATTAGGTGTATTGGAGGAAGTGGTCTACATTAGGCTCAAACATTTGGATCAAAGGGAATATTTATTTCTTTTGGTTGAATCATTTAGGCTTGAGTGGACTTATTTGAACAAGGGCCTATGATCATTTCCAAACTTCTTGCCTAGATTATCTTAGCCGGACTAACGGGGCAAGTTCTAGATTGGCACACACTGTATGAACATTCAAACTTTTCTCACACACACTTGGCACTTTGTTTCATTATCAGATTATTAGATTACCCAGTTCAAGTTTTAGCTTAATTCATAAGGTCAAATCGGTTCCTTATTATGTCATATTGAGATTCAACACATTCATTCCATCAAGCCTAAAGATCTAGCACATTTCAATTTTTTTTTGGACGGGTATCAACTTTTCATGTTTTTTATGCCATCATGATTTCATTCTTCTACTTACTTCTACACATATATTCCTAAACACGCAGTTTAACAAAAAGTAAAACAGTCTCTTGGGGGGAAAGAACACAGGCAAGAAAACCCCAAAAAAGGATTATGAGTTAGGTTACTCAAACTTCATTCTATCATGCACAATCCATTTACCCCACCCCCAACAAAACAAGGTGCAATTGCCCTCAAAGAAAAAAAATCAAAAGTAAAATATAGGGTGAAGCAAACTATCAGTAGCACTCTCATTAACCAATGTAGTGCCCTCAGTAGTGCTCAAAATGCCAGATGGGCCAATATCCACCTCACGAGCCCGTTGTTGTCTCCTCTCTTCATTAAGTAAAGATGCCCTCTGGGCCTCTTCAAACTGTTGGCGCTCCTTCTTTCTCAAATGTCGAGCCTCTTCAGTATCAGCAGTGTGGTCGGAGAGGGGGTGCTTCCCATCAGTATGGGAAGAGTCTGGTGGTGGCATGTTTTGCCAAACAGAGCAGTCATCACCACCTCATCCTCCAGTAACGCAGGGCTAGACTCTAGTACCTCAGCAGAAGGAGCTAGTAGGGCAGCAACATCAGCATGGAGGCTAGCCACTTCCTACTGGAAGGTTGTCACATCAATGGTCGGGTTGGCCTCTCCAGGACTCTCAACTCAAAGGCATCCAGGCGCTTATGAACGGCCTAAACCTCTGCTCCATCCTCGCCTCAGAATCTGTAATAGAACGCTGCATCTAGGGCTTCATATGTTGAAGCAAAATGGCCATATATTTCTCCAGCTTCTGCACTCAAGCTAGAGGAACAACAATGGACCCTGAAGAGGGAGTGGCTCGAGATGAGCTCGGGGCCTAACTGGTGGCTGAAGATGGTGGAGCTTGAGAGTTTGTTGTCGGGGCCAGAATAGTTGTGTCATCACACTGCATCTGCTCAACATTTGCAGCCAGATCATCACCCAAAAGTGGTACCTCAACTTGTGGCTTTTTCCGAGGTGTAGCAAGATTGGCATCATCCCGAATGAGGCCAATGTCTAGAGTCTTGGTCGCATCAAGCAACCGGTCACAATGCCAAACGGGAACAGAAGCATCCCTGCAGAGCCGGAAAAGCAAACATGGAAAAGGTAGGGGGTGGCCTTAAAATCCCTCTCGTGGATCTCGATGATCAAAATTTGGGCAAAATCAATCTCCAAACCTGCCATAATGGCTGATAGCATTACGGCCTGGTCCAATGTAACCACATTGTCCGCCAGAGTCGGGGACAGTCTATTCTGGACCAGCAACCATAAGAACTTTGCAGTGAAGCTCAATGTAGCCTTCTTAATACCTAGGCTAGGAGTCCAAACCCAATCAACACACTCCACATCCGCAGCGATTGTCGTGCCAGCCACCTCAGAAGTGCCTCATTTGCTTAGCATCTCTCTGGAAAGAGCCGCTCTGGACAATGCCCATCATGTAGTCATATTCTACCGTATTAATGGGCAGAGTATGGGATGGGCTGTATATAAATCGGTGAATGGTGGCCTCTGAGATGTCGACTGAGAACCCCCGCACTAAAGAGGACTGAAGTGGAGGCTGAGTTATGGGCTTGGCCTGTTTAGAGATTGAATTCATGATAGTGGCAGCATACGAGGCATAGAACTCTTTGGATATCTCCTCATTGTATTTCCCAGGGCTCCGTGCAACCCACTCGCGTTGGTGTCTCCGAAAAAGCTTCTCAATAGTTGGTGCAGTATGGAGGCTACCTGTAAGGACCCTACAATCCTCAATCACGATTGTGGTCTTCCTCTGGTGCTCATTAAACACCGTGCCATTCTCATAAATCTGATGCTAGCCAGGGACACTAGTGGGTACCAGGCTGTCGTCTGTGCTATCGGTGTCTACTGAAGAGGCGGTACTGTCGCTAGGACTAGAACCGGACTGCGACTCTGAGCGAACATGCGCTCCAATTTGTATGGCTCTCTCCTCAGGCTGGGAGGCAGTGACCTCGTCCGAGCTAACCCATTGGGCTCTGTTCCGAGTAGTGCGGGGGGTAATGGGAGAGATCCTGGTGGTGGGTGGAATGTACTCGGTGCCATCAGTGTCGTCCTCAATAATCATGTGTTTGGAATGAGCGACTGATTTGGACTTTCCCTTTGTGGCGTGGATTGGAGCTTGCTTAGGGGCCATGGTAGTTGTGGAAGCTTAATTAGTACCAAAACAAGGAAACAAGACTCATGGAATAATTTTAGAACAAGAATCAGACCAAAACAAATACTAAAAAAAGTTCCAGGCAGTAACTGAATTGTTGACCCACGGTGGATACCTATCTATCGATGGAACGACGCCCCGTGGGTCCCCTCTGTAGGTTAGAGTCCCAGATTTTGGGTCTTAGATGATGGGACCACTGATGTGTAGAATGGTCCATCGATCGAAAGACGGACCGTAGTCCACACCGTGTTCATACACTTAGGTATTTTTGTGTGTGCAACTGGTCCACGGACCTCGACCTACTGTCCATAGTCATGGGTCATTTCTATGCCAGGCAGACCTATCAACTTTTGCACAAACCCAGTTTTTCAACAAATATACCATCAAACTAAGCCTACACATGTATTTCAACATATAATATGGAAGTTAATCATTCTTAGGGTTTTGTTGGCACACATATCAACATTTTAACAAACCGAAACATATGAACCCTAAGTCAAAACTTCCAATTTGGCCTATTACTTGATTTAGTTGGTTTTAATTTTCAACACACTCACATTACCATCATTCCAAGGGTTTTATCAATTACAAGTCATGCATTCAACTAGGAGATTAACAACCCAAGGTTAAGTACAACTTCGTGATTTCATGAGTTAAACAATGTACATTGAATTCAAAGTTAGGGTGAAATCCTTTACCTTACAAGTATTTGAAGTTGGTGAGTGTAGTGATGTAATGAAATCCTTGACCCTTTGCTAGCCTTCCGACACCGAACTCGTACTGTGAAATCGATTGGGGAAGAAAAATTATAAGTGGGGGACTAATTTAGGGGAGAAATAAGGAGAAATAGGAAATGGGATTAAATGTAGATTATAATGGAATGACATTTTGGGTAATTAAAGGGAGAAGAATGGTATATGGAAGGTTAAAAAAGGTTCAGAGGGAAATATGGAAGTGGGCATGTTTTAAAATGAAAGGTTTTTATTAAAAATGGTTTGAGCCGGATCAGGCAGAAACACTAGGTTGGACCACGAGACCCCGTCGACGATTCGTAGGTCGACCTACGGACCGTGGGTTGGGTCCGTAGGTTACTCTGACACTTAGAAAAATTAGACAACTTACCTAGGATCTATGGACACCATTCACGGTCTGTGGATCAACTAGCAGACCATCGATGGGGTCTATAAACCACTGTACAACTATTTTCTACAGATTTTGCCTTTCGTCCCTGCACACATAGCAACCATTTGGACTTTCTTCTTACATTTTCTGGACACTTTTTAGACACGGACCCTATTATATATCTAGCCAACACTAATATAAACATAAAACACCTATCTAAAGAGCTATAAAAAATCAAAATAAAAGAAGAAAACTCCTATATCGAAACAAAAAATCCTATAGTTGGCTAGATTGTACATCTCGGGTTGCCTTCCAAGCAGCGCTTGATTTAACGTCGCGGCACGATGCAGACACCTTGATTACTCAGACTTCATCAAGATAATAGGCCTCAATAACTTCTTGCACACTGTCTGATTTCCCATGTAGACCTTAATCCTCTACCCGTTCACTTTGAACCTCCTTCCCTCCTTGTTCTCAAGCTCGACCGCTCCATGTGGAAATACATGTATGACTATGAATGACCCGATCCACTTGGACTTGAGCTTGCTAGGAAACAAGTGCAACCTTGAGTTAAATAAAAGCACCAGATCACCCGCAACAAATTCACGCTTTTCAATCTTTCGATCATGATACTTCTTCATCTTCTCTTTGTACAAGACTGAACTTTCATATGCTTTTGGGCGAAACTCATCAAGCTCATTCATGTCATTCAATCTTTGACTCGATGTGGTGCCCCAATCCAAATTCAACTTCTTTAGCGCCAACATGGCCTTATGCTCTAGCTCTATCGGCAAATGGCATGACTTCCCATATACAAGTTGGTAGGGGGACAACCTATGGGAGTCTTGAATGCGGTGTGATAGGCCCATAGAGCATCATAAGCCTTCTTAACCAATTCGTTCTGTTGGGGTTCACAGTCTTTGCAAGGATTTGTTTTATCTCTTTGTTTGACACTTCAACTTGCCCACTAGACTGCAGATGGTAAGGAGAGGCCACATTCTGACGAACTCCATATTTGTCTAGCAGTGCCTTGAAAAACTTATTACCAAAGTGAGAACCTCCATCGCTGATAATCTCCCTAGGTGTACCAAATCTATAAAAGATACTCTTTTTCAAGAATGTGGTGACACTCTTTCCTTCATTGTTTGAAAGCGCAATTGCTTCCACCCATTTCGATTCGTAGCCAACCGCAACAAGAATACACTTCATCCCATATGAACTTACAAACGGACCCATGAAGCCAAGGCCCCAGACATCAAATAACTCAATCACCAATATTGGATTCATAGGTAGCTCTTGATTCTTTGAAAGTCCTTCTTCTTTTTGGCAACGGTCACAAGACTTGGCGAAATCATGAGCATCTTGGTGGATGGTAGGCCACTAATACCCACACTGCAAAATTTTATGAGCAGTCCGAATACCATTATGGTGCCCACCAACAAGAGATGAATGACACGCCTCTAGTATACTCATCATCTCAACCTCGGGCACACAGCGACGAATAATCCCATTAGCACAAATACGAAACAAGTAAGGCTCGTCCCAAAAGAACTTCATCACATCATGGATAAACATTTTCCTTTGGTGAAATGACAAATCCGATGGAACCAAATCATTTGCCAAGTAGTTGGCAAAATATGCGAACCAAGAGAGAAGATCATCAGAAGCAGCAAATACATATTCATCTAGGAATGCATCATTAATATCAACCCCATCTCCTAACTTGAGCATAACTTCCTTCTCTAATCTGGACAAATGGTCGGCAACTTGATTTTTTGTCCCCTTTCTGTCTTTCACCTCAAAATCAAACTATTGTAGCTACAATACACATCTAATTAACCTCGGTGTTGCATCCTTCTTATCCATCAGATACCTCAATGCATAATGGTCAGTTTGCACTATGACCGTAATACCAAGCAAGTAGGATCGAAATTTCTCGAATGAGAAAACCACAGCAAGGATTTCTTGTTCAGTCACCGTATAGTTCTTTTGAGCCACATTTAGAGCTTTGCTGGCATAGTAAATCGGATGAAGAATCTTCTCTCGCCTCTGCCCAATACCACACCAAGCGCCACCCCACTTGCATCACACATCACTTCAAACGGTTGCCCCCAATCCGGTAAAATAATGATAGGTGTTGATACTAACTGATGAGTCCACAAATTGGACTCATTTAGGGCTTTATTTTAATAGAAATAGTGTCTTTGAATACTTGTTTTATCTCAATACCTGATTAAAATGTTGAAGTTTCATGTATTTGAAGTTTTAGTGGAAGCATGGCACTTAGGCTTAAAACAAAGCAAATAGGGCTGAAATGAACAATAAATGGAATCCTATCGATCACCGAGTTCGACATGGCGAGTCACCGAAATGACATAAACCGCCCTTCGTTCCACTATGCGAAGTCTTGAAGAAAGTGGATCAAAAGGCGAGGAAATGAGCAGTCGGTGAGTTGCCGATCAGTTTCGCAAAGCAGCACTGTACCGCCCAATGATCCAGAATGCGAGGATGCTAAAGGCAAGACACTGAAGGCGATGAGCTGACCAAAAGAGTCATCGGCGATCTCGACTAATGTCGCCAAACAATCCTCCGCAGCACAGTATGTGAAAACTATAAATACTAGTTAGAATTTTAGTCTTGGTGTGGAACAATTATTATTATTATTTTCAGTTTAGAACATACTTTAGCTGATATTTTTTTTCTCTCAAGTTTGGAGAGGGTTTTGTGGAGACTTGAAGAAAGGAGTTCTTCTTCCTGAAGTTGGAAGTGGGTCTTCTCTATTCATTTTCCTTTGATTAATTTAAGGTTTAAATTTTTATACCCAGTTGATTTCATTATCATGTTAGGTATAATTTCTTATTTCTTGATGTGTGGCTAAAAAGCCCATTCTTGGGGTGTGATTTAGCAAATATGGGTTGATATTCTTATTGTGTCTTGCTTGCTAATAGGTTAGATGTATTTTAATGGTAATTTCACCTAGTGGTTATGGTTTAATCTAAAGGGTTTGTAGTTACAAATACAAAGTCACCCATGTGTTTTCGCCTTGCCCGAGAGAGAGGTCGCAAAACCAAAACCACTAGACTGATGGCCTAAGGAGTAGGTCAACATGAGGTTCAGCCCAAGAGGGTGAGCCCTAGTCCCATATCCTAACACTCAACTCAAGAGACTGAGTGGGGTAAGGCGTAGGCTGGTCTTCATGCGGCAAATGGGTGTCCGAGAGGAACGCATTTGAAACGGGGTAAGTTGCCCGAGAGGGAACTTATTTGCATTTAAAGCTTAGCCTAGTCACTATTGTCTTGCAAATTTCCTATCGAAAGCATGTACCCAATGATTTCTCTCAACTTGTATTGCGGTCACATCCCAAGAACTTTCCCCATACTTGATTTTCTTGTTTATTTTATTGTTTTACTATTTGTGACAAAAACCTCATTTGATATTTGACACTTTCGTGTCACCCCCTTTAATTTACTATGTTTTTGTTCGTTAATATCTTTAGCTACGACTAGTTAGAATGTAATTTTATTTTTCTATCAATTCTCAAAATCGCTCCCTTGGGATACGACCCCAAAGGTTACTATATTATCGACTATCATAGACACTCATACCGTAGGATAATGTCGTTGGTCACAATAAGCATCAAAATGGCGCCGCTGCCGGGGAGTGGTGTTATTTGACAATTTTTAGTTCACTAGAATTTTTGTCTTATTAATCATATATTATTAACTTTACTCTTAGTTTTGTTTTTCTTTGAGTTTTTGATTGTATGTAATCCCAAGGATCACTCGCAAGAATTTCTGTTTTTAGTTGTTTTAGCCTTACTAATCTTAGTTGTAGTTTTGCTTTGCTTGTTTGAACATCACAGCAGGGAACAAATGATAGATGATCATTATGGATACCACACGAATCATCCCCTACTGAAACTACTGAACCTCAGGGACAATCTCTTAACATTTAAACAGGTAGGGGATGAAACAATTTAGGACATGTGGCTGAAGTTTCAAGTAGTGCTGCAACCATGCCCAGCTCATGAGATGACAGATAAGGCACTACTGGAGTGCTTCTATAGGGGTCTTGTACCTGAGAATAGAAGCATAGCCGATTAGATTTGTGAGGGAGGCATGTTATACCAGCACTATGAAGTCATCGAAAAACTCCTTGATGGCATGGTAGCAACCAGCAAAAAAAAACAAAAAGAAGCATGAGTGGGAGGCTCTAATTACCCAGTTAGATGATCTGTCCAACAGAGTCACAAAATTGGAAGTACAAACCATGGGTAAAGAAATGTACTTGTCCCTCTATGAGTGTAGTCATGGAAAGAAGCAGGGAGGTGTGCAAGGAGATGAAGCTCTTTCACTCATTCAAAAGAAAATGAAGGCACAAGAGGAGATGTTGAATGAGATGAAGAAAAATATCACAATGCTAAATGAAGCATCAACCTCTCACTCCATGACCATCCAGCTGCAGGATGCTCAAATCGGCCATTTGATATCAGGCCACTACCCACCATTTGCCGAGGATTCGCCTAATTGCAACATGGGAGAATCTGAGGATGAAGAATAACTGCTTACTTGCATCATGCCACGACGTGAACTAAGGCGTTGTTTGGGAGGCAACCCAAAACCCTTTCTTGTTTTGTTTTACATTAAGAAAATAATGGTGTGTTGTTTGTATAGGTTGAGACGAAGGAGATGATTGAAAGAGGATATGGAGGCAAGCAACAAGTCTAGTTGGCGGATCACTGAAAAGATTGGCGAACACGGTTCTATTCGTTGGTTAACACAAGGCATTGTCAGCCAAAACACTGTGCAACTCGACGGTCTCGAAAAGAGTTGTGGCACATCGCTGACCATGTCAGCGATTGCATTGTAGACCACCGTTAAAATCTTCACAGGAGCTACAGATCTTGTGACATTTGGTGAACTAATTAAACATTCAGCGTGTCGTCGAAAAATTAGGCGAACTCGATTTATATCACCGAACAGGCAAGAACTAGACGGTTTTTGCAAGCCACAGGTTTAAAAGTCCTATGTCACTCATTTTCTCTCACTTCTTCGACCTACCAAATTCACACCTACACTCTATTTTTATATTTATTGCACTATTGGAATATTGTGGCTCATTGATTTTTGCGCGGATTTGGATTGCATTGTTGCCTAGCATTTCATTAGCAACTATTCAACATCAAAGGTTAGCAGTCTCAACATCGCATGTAAAAATATTTAAATTGCACTCATTTGCATAATGACTAAAGTGTTAAACCTCTTCTGAGTCTCTGAGTCATTGAGGTTACAGATATTTTCGATTGTGAATTAGTATTTGTTGTATGATTCGAGGAATTTCCACTTAGCTATCCTTTGAGTTAAATTGTTACATGGTGGAAATAGAAATTTCTATGTGTTTTTGCTAATATTAAATTATATATCTGTGGTTACATTAACTAGGGTTGCTAGGTGAAAATTGGAAGGTGGGGTTAATAATGGACAAAATGAGCTCATCGGGGAAATGAGCAAATGTCGCTGAATTGTTCAACAGTTCGCTTAACAGTCCCATCTCATTCTTTTCTTCTATTTTTTGTATTGATTGAACTGTGACTCTCGGCGGTCAGTTTGGTAAACATAATACACCCGGCGGCTCGTCAAAAGAGCCCTTGTTCGCCTTTCGCCCACCTCTTTTGTATCATGGGTACATCTATTTATGCACATAGAAATACCAATTTTGCTCTTATTTGAATTACTATTTAACTTATCCTCAAAGTGGTTGCATAAATGGCTAGACCAAAAGTTGCAGGGAGGGATGACCCACCCAAGCATGTAAGAGCACGAGAATTTAGAAAAGAGGAAAAGAGAGTCGAGATGGCCAGGCAAAGAAAGTACACCAAGGAAGCTAGGAAAAAGATACGAATTCCTTTCGATCTTAATGTCCGCCCATGTGATCGGAGCTTAGTTAATGCAATACATGCCTTCAAAGTAGCTCAGGAGATAGATCAGATAATTGCAGCAAATCTTGCTGCAGAGGCTAAGGCAAAGGTAAATAGTGGAGACCAAAATGACAATACTCCAGGGACCATTATTTTACTTCAGAAAGATGCACCTAGCATTGATGCCCCAGCAGACAGAGAAAATGCATAGACAGGACCCTTCCTTACCTCTCTCGCGTTGTCTTTTCCTATCTTACTTGTTGGTATATTTTTTATTACATGAATTTGAGGACAAACGTTCTTTAATTGGGTGGGGTGAGGCTCACCTTTTTGGTTTGTGTGAATACTTTGTTGTTTTGCGCATGAAATTAGGTTGTTTGGTTTGCTCTAAATTGTGTTTTAATACTGTTTCTTTTTGTGGATGTTTGAGCTTATGGCTCCTGTTGTTTTAATTGCAAATTAATTTTGATCCTTCAGAAAGAATTTTAAATTTTTTCGCACATTTTTGCCACCCCTCTTGTGTTGAAAGTGGTTGTTCTTTTGCAAAAATTTAATTCTCGGTTTTGATCAATACCGAAGACTTGAATAGTGCTCTCAATTGAACAAACATGAATGCACGGCTACAACGAGGCCAAATGAAGTTACATAGACAATATGTGCACTCTTTGCATCTCGTTAGTACTAGCCATTTATCGAATTGATTCTCTTGTATTGACCATTGCACACTAGCAAACGTGTGTAGTCTTGCTTGACTGAAGTATCGATGCCTTGTGTGTTTAGCTTACTTTGAACCTTGCACGAATAAACCTAGAATTTGCCCTGTTAGTCTGATTGATTTAGAAAGGTGTACTATTGACTTGATCTTAGGCAATTTTAAAGAGTGTGAGCCAATTTGACATATACCTCTTTTTGTGACCTACCTGTGAGCGTGTGAAACTCTTTTGAACACCTTTGAGCCTTACCATTCTTTTGAAGACCTTGATAAACCCTAGACCTTACTTGATCCACTACCTATAATCCTCTTGATTTTTGGTTTAGTGAATAGCCAACATAAGACAAAAGGCCTAAGTTGGGGGTATGGGGAAAAGGAAAAGGAGAAGTCTAGAAGCGCTATAAGAAGTCCCCATTTACCCATGTTGCAGAACAACGGAGCCCTCCAAAAAAATGTGGAATAAAGTACAAAGGATATTGGGGTTCCAAGCAATTCATGGGGAGTGAATAAAAGGATGACTTAGAAGCACTAGAAAAAGAAATGATAAAGGAAAAGAAGGGAATGCTTTGAGAATACCACATCTCACGAAAAAAAAGTCACTAAGCCTAAATGACCATACATTTGCACTCAGTCCCATTAAAAGCCTTAGAAAAACCTTTCTGATCTTGAATAAGCTGGATCGAAAGTCAATTGGATAATAAGGGTAAACCTATGGGTGAAAACATGCATTATGTTTCTCTTTTTTAGTGTGAGCGTTGTATCTAATTCATGATCTTAAATTCACTCATATCTGTGTGTGAAGATGGAATCATTCTTTGTGCGAGGGCATTTAGATATTTTTGTTAAGCTTGAACTTGCACAAGTAGCAAGTATTGCGAGCATGAGAATCATTGGTGATGGTGTGTCACAATATGAATCTTTGAGTACACAATTGATCCTTGCATAAGTAAGTTGAGTCTTGTTGTGTGCATTCATGATTTAGTCTTGTGTAGCACTGTTTGACGCACCCTTTTTGAATGGTTGAACTAGAGTTTGGTTGAGGACAAGCAAAAATTTGAGTTGGGTGTGTTGATGAGTCCACAAATTGGACTCATTTATGGCTTTATTTTAATAGAAATAGTGTCTTTGAATGCTTGTTTTTATCTCAATACCTGATTAAAATGTTGAAGTTTCAAGTAATTGAAGTTTTAGTGGAAGAATGGACACTTAGGTGCAAAACGGAGCAAATAGAGCTGAAAAGAACAAGAAATGGAATACTACGGATCGACGAGTTCAACTTGGCGAGTCGCCAAAATGACATGAACCACTCTTCGTTCCAATACGCAAAACCCTAAAGGAAGTGGATCAAAAGGCGAGGAAAAGAGCAGTCAACGAGTCGCCGATCAGTTCCGCAAAGCAGCACTGTACCGCCCAATGATCCAGAATGCGAGGATGCTAAAGGCAAGACATTGAAGGCGATGAGCTGACCAAAAGGCAGATCGCCGAGTTCATTGGCAATCTCGAATAATGTCGCCGAACAATCCTCCGCAGCACAATCTGTGAAAACTATAAATACTAGTTAGAATTTTAGTCCTGGTGTGGAACATTTATTATTATTATTTTCACTTTAGAACATACTTTAGCTGATATTTTTTTTCTCTCAAGTTTGGAGAGGGTTTTGAGGAGACTTGAAGAAAGGAGTTCTTCTTCCCCAAGTTGGAAGTGGGTCTTCTCTATTCATTTTCCTTTGCTTAATTTAAGGTTTAATTTTTTATACCCAGTTGATTTCATTATCATGTTAGGTATAATTTCTTATTTCTTGATGTGTGGCTAAAAACCCCATTCTTAGGGTGTGATTTAGCAAATAAGGGTTGATATTCTTGTTGGGTCTTGCTTGCTGATAGGTTAGATGTATTTTAATGGTGATTTCACCTAGTGGTTGTGGTTTAATCTAAAGGGTTTGTAGTTGCAAATACAAAGCCACCTATGTGTTTTCGCCTTGCCCGAGAGGGAGGTCGCGAACCCAAAACCACTAGACTGATGGCCTAAGGAATGCGTCGACATGAGGTTCAGCCCGAGAGGGTGATCCCTAGTCCCATATCCTAACACTTAGCTCGAGAGTGTGGGTGAGGTGAGGCGTAGGCTAGTCTTCATGCGACAAATAGGTGTCTGAGAGGAACGCATTTAAAATGGGGTAAGTTTCCCGAGAGGGAACTTATTTCATTTTAAAGCTTAGCCTAGTCACTATTGTCTTGCAAATTTCCTATCGAAAGGATGTACCCAACAATTTATCTCAACTTGATTGCGGTTACATCCCAAGAACCTTCCCCATACTTGATTTTATTGTTTATTTTGTTGTTTTACTATTTGTGACAAAACCCCTAATTGATATTTGACACATTCTGTAACGACTCAGAAAATGATAGAATGAACTTGAGCCTTGATGTTTGGGTTAGTGGGAGATTAGGTTGATGTTTATGCTATTTTAGAACTTAAATGGAGCTAGGTAGCATCCTAGAGTGCAAGCAAGGACCTAGGTAAGCGAGTTAGGGTGAAAGAAGCCTTGTCCTTGGAAGGACTGTTTGGCGATGGGGCTGCTAGATCGCCTAAGGGGTTGGTGAGTCGCCCTTATGCCCCTATGGTCGCCTAGCTGACTGCCCAGTTGACCAGCCTTTGAGTAATCCCACTGGAACAGACGGGCAAGGGGCAGATTTTAAAGTTACGACTTTTAGGTTCAACTTCAAATAATGATATCTTTTAGTTCAAAAAAAATTTAGGTGGACCATTACCTATCCAATTAAAGGTATCTGAGTTCTCTTTCCTACGCCATCGAGTTTGCCCTTTTCCGATCTCGGAGTAAAAAGTTATGCCCAAAATAGTGAAGCACTATCAAAAAGGACGAGCTTAGACGGGTTTAGTGAAAACTTCTAAGTTTAACTTTGTGGGTCCTTAATTCTTTTCCTAAGTTGAGTCCCTATTATTCTTTACCTTTCCTAGAAATTATAAAACCCTTTTAGACCAAAATTCTTCCATTTAAGTCACTCCAATTAGAATTAAAAAGAAACCCACCTCCTCTCAAATATTTCTCTCTCTACAATCCTCCATTGAAGAAGGACAAGAACTTGGAGCTAGGGCTTAGATTGAAGGTGGTTTCTTCATCAAATTCCTTGGGGAATCTTAACAAAGGTATGGTGACCCTTGATCCTTCATTATCTTTACTTCAAGGAGTCCATAAAAAAGGGTTTCAAAAGTCTTCAAAGAACAAAACTTCTATTTTCTATTGTAGGTATGGGTTCATGGGTAAAATGTTTTCAAAGTCATTATATTGGTGAATTGAAGTTCTATTTATGATTTTAAGATGATTTTATATGAAACTTTTTCAAGAATCAATGTTTTCATTGAAAGCCTATAATTTGCTTATAAAGTGGGTTTAATGCCTATGATTTAATGTTGATGAAATTGTGTTTAGATCAGATTGTATTGTTGATTTATATGGTTTTCTATTTCTATTTATGATGAATTGTTGGTATATGGTTTTCTATTTCTATTTATGAGGATTGTGGCCTTATGGGCAAGTTATGGGTGAATCACCTTGTGGTGATAGAATTGTTGGGAATTAAGTAATGGTGATTATGGCTTTGGAGGATGGTAAGTTGACTTAATCTCATATTATTAGTAGAATTGTTCTTGATGATGATCCACTTGAAAGGTGGAGGTGTTTACTTATTTTGTACATTGTGACCATGGCCATGAAGGCATAGTATGAGAAATTTAAGTGTTACATGACATTTTATGAATGGACATTCAATGGAGCTAATGTGATCATGTTATGAACGTAAATGTGTTATTATTGAAAGGCTTTTTCTCAATTTGACACTCATGAATGTTGATGATAGAATATGAAGGATTCTCCAATGTATTGCATATCTCAAATTGATAGAGCTTGTGCATCATTTTCTTGTTTAAATGATTATATTGTTTGTTGTTAAATCCTCGGATCGGTAGGCTAGTTGCACCCTTCCACTCATGATAATAATGAACCTTGGAATCGATAGGCTTATCGCACCCTTCCATTAATTATAGTAATGAACCTTGGAATCGGTAGGCATATGGCACCTTTCCATAAAGGTTAATGATGAGACTTGAACCGGTAGGCCCATGGCACCCTTTCAAGAGGATTTAATGAGCTTTCCTAAATGAACCTTGAAACGGTAGGCTTAAAGCACCCTTTCACGTGTTAATGAATGTAATTTGGAGTTAGTAGGCCAATGGCACCTCTCATATGTGATAATGTCAAGGTAACGAACTATTCTATGGGAATATAGGCTAAGCACTGAGTGGATTTGGTTAGATGGAAACTCCCCCAATGGTTAAGCATGAGTTTCAATGAACGTCCACCTTATCTCATAAACTATGTGTCCGCATAGGTAGCTAGTGGATCCATTAAGCTATATATACCGATTTTCCATAGGAAAGTAGAGCACCTCTTTATGGTGTGGGGACTTATGACACCGGATTCCATGAGAAGCTCTCATGGTCTATGTCGGTTAAATGCTTACTTCCCATCATGTAAGATTTCATTGTGGTTTCTTGATAGGTTCTACAAAGTGTAGGTAGTAGTATGGGATGCTACATATATATTGCATGAGTAGGCTTGGAGAGGGTCATAGTGAGTTTCTCTAAATCCTATTGTCTGTGACATAAATGTGCCCTAAATGAGGTTATTAAAGAATGTTGGCTCTCAAATGCTTAATATGAGATGCATGTTATACTTGGGTTATATTTTGAGTTATTTTCCCTTGTCATTTCTTAATTAATGATATACCTCTTATGTATGAATATTGTGCAAAGGTGAAAGAAAGGAATGATAAGTTACTTTAAGTGACCTAAATGTGGTGCCTTAGTATGGATGGTGGTATGGGACACCATCCATACATTGCACGAGGTATAGCATAAGGGTTGCTTGAGGTGAAGGTCCAAGGTAAAGGTTTTCATGTTGATATTGTTTAAAGGTGATATTATGACTTACTTGATGTTTATGCTTGTCTTGTATGTCTTCTATGCAACTGTTCATGATACTTCAAAAAGTGGCATAATGCATGGTTTCTAGCCAAAATGTCCCTTTTAAAGCATGTTTTGCATGGTCATCATACTTAGTACATTTTGTGTACTAACCCATATTCTTCATATTTCTTTTACTACAAGTGTAGGTTCCGGCAAGTGATCCCTCCTAGATAGTTTGAAGTGTTGGATTGCTTTCCTCCAAGACTTAGTACGTCCTCATGGATTCGAGGACAAGACTTTTAAGTTTATTTTTTCATGTAATAGACGCTTTTAGTTATTGTTTCGATTGTAAAGGGTTGTGTCCCTACTTATGTTTTGTGATTGTGTCTAAGATGGTCATATGAGACTTAGACTTCTGCTATGTGTTTTTAAAGTTGTTTTAATGGAGTTTGAATGTTTGGATGTAAATAAGTTTTTAATTCCGCACTATTATCATTATTGAATGCAATGAATGACTATGTGGGTTGTATAAGACCCCTTCGGGGTCTAGTACGTCTTGTTACGACTTGGGGTGCTCCCGGGTCGTGACAAACATGGTATCAGAGCATAAGATTTTGGAAATGGTTTTTAGGATCAAAGTCTCACAAGCCACGTCTAGTAGATTCTTGTTCATCGGTGTGAGTCGCGACACATCTATGAGTGAGAGGCTATAGGATGTTAGAAGTTACACTTCTTTCATATTCTTAAAGTCGTGCCTTAGAATTTGGCTCTATAAGTGTTCTTATCCTAATCCTTCTCTTGTGTTTATAGGATATGAATACAAGAGGGAGACCCGCAAGGAGAGTAGGAGAAGAGGATGTGAATGAGGAAGTTCCTCCCCAAGGTCCTCAAGACGTCCAAGTTCCGATAGGAGTTCCGGATATGACCAATGAAGAGATTAGGTCGGCTTTCTTAATCTTGGCCCGAGCCATGGTGGCTCAAGCGGCTAGAGATATGGGGCCTAGAGGGAATGCTAATGAGGGTACTATGGCTTCTAAGTTGAGAGACTTTGTGAGGATGAATCCTCTGGTGTTTCTAGGTTCTAAGGTGGGAGAGAATCACCAAGAATTTTTGGATGAAGTGTATAAGGTAGTGAGTGCTATGGGGGTGACTTCAAAAGAAAAGGCGGAGTTTGCCTCTTATCAATTGAAAGATGTTGCCCAAATTTGGTTCACTCAATGGAAGGTTAATAGGCTTATGGTAGCGGATCCTATAGAATGGGAGGAGTTTAAGGAAGCTTTCCTTGGTAGGTATTTTCCCCGTGAGAAGAGGGAGTGTAAGGTGGAGGAGTTTATCAACCTTAGGCAAGATAATGAGAGTGTGCAAGAGTACTCCTTGAGGTTTACCCAATTGTCTAAGTATGCTCCATCTTTGGTGTCAAACCCTAGGGATGAGATGAGTAAGTTTGTGACCGGTGTATCCGACCTAGTCAAGGAAGAGTGCCATACGGCAATGCTCCATAATGACATGAAAATTTCTAGGCTCATAGTGTATGCTCAATCCATTGAGAAGTCCAAACTTAAGACGATGAATAGAGGTGTGAAGAGGGGTAGATCGGATGAGCAAGGTCAACCTAGGTTCAAGAAGAGGACTCAAGACCAAGATTCTTCAAGTGCTCCTAAGGTTAACCAAGAAAAAAATGGTGGATCTCAATTTTCTAAACCTACTTGCATCACTTGTGGCAAGAGGCACTATGGGAAGTGCCTAGCCCGGTACTAATGGGTGTTATGGTTGTGGGAAGAATGATCACAAGGTGAAAGATTGTCCTACTCTTACGGCTAGAGGAAGGGAAGCCAAGCAAGCTTCTAAAGATGGAACGATTCCTATCCCTCCAAATTATAGTCGTTTCTATGCTCTCCAAGCTAGCAAGGACAAAGAAGCTAATCCAAATAAAGGCACCGGTAAGTTTTAGTTCCTTATGGTCATGAATGTCTTGATGAGGTTTCTATGTTGTTGTTTTTCATCTTTGCCTTAGTTGGGTTTTCTCCTAAGTGGGGGATGGTATGTTGAATAGCAAGGTTGTTGAGAGTGTTGATATCATTATCTCGTTCCTTCTGTTCTTACTCAAGCTTGAGACCAAGAGTTCCTAGTAGCTTGTTTTATGTTTTGGAGTCTTGTGTGAAAATGAGTTTCCATGGTCTCCTTATCTTATGCATGTTCTATTTGAATTATTGTTAAATGATAAAATGAGTTTTCATAAATGTGTTCCTCATGTTGATGTGCATTTAGTTGAGTTGTCTATATGCTTCATGAGGATAAATATTGAACATGCCTAAATATGCTTTATTGAAAATTTGCCTAATTGTGCTTTTGAGAGTAATTGCATAATGAGCTTAATGTTTTGTAGTGAGCATGATGTGATTGGAGAAGGAAGTTTCTCCAATGAAAAAAAAATAACAAAGGAGAAGTTTTGATGCACAACAAGTTTGTGGATGTAGTTCCTACTTGCTTGATTGGTATGAAGTTTGTTCGAGCCTCTTGATGTGGAGTTGATGTTTCCTCCTATGTTTATGCATTTATGTTGACATGTTACGATTGTTGGGCTGCTAGTCTTGAGTTGTTTTTCCCTTAATGTGTTTAAACTGTCATTCGAGGACGAATGTTCCTAAGTGGGGAATAATGTAACGACTCGAAAAATGATAGAATGAACTTGAGCCTTGACGTTTGGGTTAGTGGGAGCTTAGGTTGATGTTTATGCTGTTTTAGAACTTAAATGGAGCTAGTTAGCATCCTAGGGTGCAAGCAAGGGCCTAGGCTAGCGAGTTAGGGTGAAAGAAGCCTTGTCCTTGGAAGGACTGTTTGGCGATGGGGATGCGAGATCGCCTAAGGGGTTGGCGAGTCGCCCTTATGCCCCTATGGTCGCCTAGTGGACAGCCCAGTTGACCAGCCTTTGAGTAATCCCAGTGGAACAGATGGGCAAGGGCAGATTTTTAAAATTACGACTTTTAGGGTCAACTTCAAATGATGATATCTTTTAGCTCAAAATGAATTAATGTGGACCATTACCTATCCAATTAAAGGTATCTAAGTTCTCTTTCCAACGCCACCGAGTTTTTCCTTTTCCGATGTCGGAGTAAAAAGTTATGCCCAAAATAGTGAAGCACTGTCAAAAAAGACGAGCTTAGACGGGTTTAGTGAAAACTTTTAAGTTTAACTTTGTGGGTCCTTAATTCTTTTCCTAAGTTGAGTCCCTATTATTCTTTAGCTTTCCTAGCAATTATAAAACCCTTTTAGACCAAAATTCTTCCATTTAAGTCACTCCAATTATAATTAAAAAGAAACCCACCTCCTCTCAAATATTTCTATCTCTACAATCCTCCATTGAAGAAGGTCAAGAACTTGGAGCTAGGGCTTGGATTGAAGGTGGTTTCTTCATCAAATTCCTTGGGAAATCTTAACAAAGGTATGGTGACCCTTGATCCTTCATTATCTTTACTTCAAGGAATCCATTAAAAAGGGCTTCAAAAGTCTTCAAAGAACAAAACTTCTATTTTCTATTATAGGTATGGGTTCATGGGTAAAATGTTTTCAAGGTCATTATATTGGTGAATTGAAGTTCTATTTATGATTTTAAGATGATTTTATACGAAACTTCTTCAAGAACCCATGTTTTCATTTAGAGCCTAGAATTTGCTTATGAAGTGGGTTTAATGCCTATGATTTAATGTTGATGAAATTGTGTTTAGATCGGATTGTATTGTTAATTTATATGGTTTTCTATTTCTATTTATGATGAATTGTTGGTATATGGTTTTCTTTTTCTATTTATGAGGATTGTGGCCTTATGGGCAAGTTATGGGTGAATCACCTTGTGGTGATAGAATTGTTGGGAACTGAGTAATGGTGATTATGGCTTTGGAGGATGGTAAGTTGACATAATCTCATATTATTAGTAGAATTGTTCTTGATGATGATCCACTTGAAAGGTGGAGGTGTTTACTTATTTTGTACATTGTGACCATGGCCATGAAGGCATAGTATGAGAAATTTAAGTGTTACATGACATTATATGAATGGACATTCAATGGAGCTAATGTGATCATGCTATGAACGGAAATGTGTTATTATTGAAAGGCTTTTTCTCAATTTGACACTCATGAATGTTGATGATAGAATATGAAGGATTCTCCAATGTATTGCATATCTCGAATTGGTAGAGCTTGTGCATCATTTTCTTGGTTGTTGAATCCTCGGATCGGTAGGCTAGTAGCACCCTTACACTCATGATAATAATGAAACTTGGAATCGGTAGGCTTATCGCACCCTTCCATTAATGATAGTAATGAACCTTGGAATCGGTAGGCCTATGGCACATTTCCATGAATGTTAATGATGAGACTTGAACCGGTAGGCTCATGGCACCCTTTCAAGAGGAGTTAATGAGCTTTCCTAAATGAACCTTGAAACAGTAAGCTTAAAGCACCCTTTCACGTGTTAATGAATGTAATTTGGAGTTGGTAGGCCAATGGCACCTCTCATATGTGATAATGTCAAGGTAACGAACTATTTTATGGGAATATAGGCTAAGCACCGAGTGGATTTGGTTAGATGGAAACTCCCCCAATAGTTAGGCATGAGTTTCAATGATCGTCTACCTTATCCCATAAACTATGTGCCCGCATAGGTAGCTAGTGGATCCATTAAGCTATATATACTGGTCTTCCTTAGGCAAGTAAACCACTTCTTTACGGTGTGAGGACTTATGACACCGGATTCCATGACAAGCTCTCATGGTTTATGTCGGTTAAATGCTTACTTCTCATCATGTGAGCTATCATTATGGTTTCTTGATAGGTTCTACAAAGTGTAGGTAGTAGTATGGGATGCTACCTATACATTGCACGTGTAGGCTTGGAAAGGGTCATAGTGAGTTTCTCTAAATCCTAATGTATGTGACATAAATGTGCCCTAAATGAGGTTATTAAAGAATGTTGGCTCTCAAATGCTTAATATGAGATGCATGCTATACTTGGGTTATATTATGAGTTATTTTTCCTTGTCATTTCTTAATTAATGATATACCTCTTATGTATGAATATTGTGCAAAGGTGAAAGAAAGGAATGATAAGTTACTTTAAATGGCCTAAATGTGGTGCCTTAGTATGGATGGTGGTATGGGACGCCATCCATACATTGCACGAGGTATAGCATAAGGGTTGCTTGAGGTGAAGGTCCAAGGTAAAGGCTTTCATGTTGATATTGTTTAAAGGTGATATTATGACTTACTTGATGTTTATGCTTGTCTTGTATGTCTTTTATGCAACTGTTCATGATACTTCNCCTGATACTTCCAAAAGTGGCATAATGCATGGTTTCTAGCCAAAATGTCCCTTTTAAAGCATGTTTTGCATGGTCATCATACTTAGTACATTTTGTAGACTAACCCATATTCTTCATATTTCTTTTACTACAAGTGTAGGTTCCGGCAAGTGATCCCTCCTAGATAGTTTGAAGCGTTGGATTGCTTTCCTCCAAGACTTGGTACGTCCTCATGGATTCGAGGACAAGACTTTTAAGTTCTTTTGTTCATGTAATAGACACTTTTAGTTATTGTTTCGATTGTAAAGGGTTGTGTCCCTACTTATGTTTTGTGATTGTGTCTAAGATGGACATGTGAGACTTAGACTTCCGCTGTGTGTTTTTAAAGTTGTTTTAATGAAGTTTGAATGTTTTGATGTAAATAAGTTTTTAATTTTGCACTATTATCATCATTGAATGCAATGAATGACTATGTGGCTTGTATAAGACCCCTTCTGGGTCGAGTACACCTTGTTACGACTTAGGGGTGCTCCCGACTCGTGACACATTCGTGTCACCCCCTTCAATTTACTATGTTTTTGTTCGTTAATATCTTTAGCTACGACTAGTTAGAATGTAATTTTATTATTCTATCAATTTTCAAAACCACTCCCTTGGGACACAACCCCAACCCTTAGTTGGGTTACTATATTATCGACGATCGTAGACACCCATACCATAGGATAGTGTCACTGGTCACGATAAGCATCACTAACCTTGCTGTCAATTCTCCAAATGCTCTCAGACAAGCATCATCAAAATCAAACTTACAGTCATTTTCGAGTAGTTTGCACAGTCGGTGTGCAATTTTTGAGAAATCTTTAATAAACCTCCGATAAAAACCTGCATGCCCAAGAAAACTTCTAACACCTTTAATAGAGATAGGTGGTGGAAGCTTTTTTATTACCTTAACTTTAGCTCTATTAACCTTATTATCCTTCTCTTAAATCTGATGACCCAGAAATATACCTTCTTTCACCATGAAATGGCATTTTTCCCAATTGAGCACAAGATTGCATTATTCACGTCGTTTCATTACCTCAGCCAGATGCATCATACAACCATCAAACGAGTCACCTACCACAGAGAAATCATCCATAAATACCTCAATCCTGTCCTCCACCATATATGAAAACATCGATATCATACACCTCTAGAAAGTCGTTGGAGCATTACACAACCCAAATGGCATTCTTTTGAAGGCAAAAGTTCCATATGGACAAGTGAAGGTGGTTTTCTCTTGATCTTCTGGAGTGATAGAGATTTTATTGTAGCCCGATTACCTATCTAGAAAGAAATACCAACCCTTACATGCAAGACGATCCAACATTTGGTCCATGAACGGCATCAGTAAGTGATCTTTTTTTATCTAGGCATTTAGCTTGCGGTAGTCCATGCATACCCTCCATCCAGTCACTTGCCTCATTGGGACTAGCTCATTTTTCGCATTAGGAACCACAGTAATCCCACCTTTCTTAGGTACACACTGAACAGGACAGACCCAACTACTATCTGCAATGGGGTATATGACTCCAGCATCCAACCATTTGATGATTTCCTTTTTGCTTACCTCTTTCATAAGTGGATTAAGTCTCTTTTGGTTCTCAATACTTGGCTTGCTATCTGGCATGAGTTGGATTTTATGAGAACAAATGCCAGGAGGAATCCCAATAATGTTCGCAACAGTCCATCCAATAGCCTGCTTAAACCTCTTCAACACAGAAGCCAATGCCTCTACCTGTACCTCACTCAAATCGGCCGCAATTATTACCGGTAAAGTGAAATCTTTCCCTAAGAATACATACCTCAAATGTGATGGTACAGCCTTGAGTTCTAATTTTGGAGCTTCTTCCACAGACGGTTTTGCGGGTGGAGAGTCATGATTCTTCATATCTAGCTCCAATCTTTTTGGCTTGGATCGATATTCGAACCTATAAAGCATGGAAACTAATTCATCATAGTATTCAATACCATCACCCTCAAAATTCATCATTACCGCTGCTAGTGCATTAACACCCAACCTCTCTTCAATAAACACTTCAGAACCCCGCTCCACAATATGATTCACCACTAATACTGACTTGAGATCGCTTTCCTGCTTCATAGACCTACAAATATTAAAAGTCAACTCCTGATTATTCAGTCGAAACTTCATCTGCCCTCTCTCCATATCGATTAAGGCACGCCCATTAGCAAGGAATGGTCTCCCTAGGATAATGGGAACCTCAAAATCAACCTCACAATCAAGTATCTCAAAATCCGCCGGCAAATTGAACGACTCCACTTTCACAAGGACATCTTGGAGAACACTAATGGGCTTCTTCACAGTTCTATCATCCATGAGTAGATACATCTTAGTCGGTTTTGGCCCTAAACACAACTTCTTATAAATGGACAACGGCATCAAGTTGATGCCAGCACCCAAATCACACAAAGTTTTTGCAAAGTGCAAAATACTGATGGTACAAGGAATAGTGAAAGCTCCAGGATCCTCTTTCTTTTGGACAAGTGACCTAGTACAAATAGCACTGCAATGTTGCAGCCTCTCATCTTTCTCAAAACTGACGACCCTCTTCTTGGTCACCAAATATTTCATAAATTTCACACACTTTGTCATTTGCTCCAAAGCTTCTACCAACAGAACATTGATGGAAAGCTGTTTCAACATAGTTATGAACCTGCAGTATTTTCCTTCTTCGGTCTTCTTCACCAATCTCTATGGGAATGGAGGCAGAAGTCTAGGCATGGGAGCAACTTTTTGGGTCACCTCTTCTTCCTTCTTTGTAGCATTTTTAGATTCTCTAGTAACCTCAATCTCATCTTCATCTCCTTCTACCACAATTTCAACCTCAGATGGCAATAGTGGATCAATGGTTTGTTTACCTCCTCGAGTAGTGACTACCATACAATGCCCATCATTCTTTGGATTCTGGATGGTGTTTCTAGGAAGCGTGTCAAGCTGATATGGGTTCACAGCAGTGGACAACTGACTAAACTGCTGCTCAAGTTTCTTGATCGACATTGCATGGGCATTAACTTTTTGACCAATTCCAGACAAGTCATTTCGCATCTCTTTCACATTCTCATCAGTTGCATCAAAACTCTTCATCTTTTGCATCATATCATCAATGTGTGACATACTACCCCTAGCTTCTCTATTACCAGATTCCTTGTTCCCAAGTGGAACATGGTGCCCAATTCTCTCATTCCTATTACCATAGTTGTTTCGGTTGTAGTTCTTAACATGATTGTCGTTCCCATCCTGGACATAGTTTCCCTCTCAATTGTTGTTTCCATAGTTCTGACCTTGGTTTCCTTGACCTTGGAGCCAATTACCCGAGTTGGATCCTTGGGCATTGGCTCGAAAACCTCCTGTCTAATCATTCACCAAATACAGATACTCCTCATACTATAATTCCTCCACTGGTGGTGGAGTTCTAGTAAGGTAATTTATCGCTTTCACCTTATCTACATTTCCGCTCACATGCTTCAATACCAACCCAAGTTTTGTCCTCATTTGAGCCATCTCCTCACGAATTTCATCATTAGATTGATCTGGTGCAACTTGGACCATGAATGTGCTTCTTCCAGTATTAACTTTTCTAGTGCTCCATGCCTTGTTGTTTCGGGAAATCTTTTCCAATTTTTCAGTGATCTCTTCAAAATTGCACTCACCATAAGATCCTCTAACAATAGTATCTAGCACAACATTTCCATTATCATCCTGCCCTCTGTAGAAATACTCCTTCAACGACTCATCATCTATGCAGTGATTTGGAACTCTTCTGATGAACACAATGAACCTATCCCAAGAACTGCTCACGGACTCTCCAAGTAGTGCTACAAAATTATTCATTTTATCCTGGTGATTGAGCTTCTTGGACACTGGGAAATACTTTTCCATGAACACCTTTTGCAATTGGTCCCATGTATGAATTGAATTATATGGAAGCTCAGAAAACCACACCGCAGCACCACCGATCAATGAAAGAGGGCAGACTCTCAAACCTATGACGTCTATGTCCGATTCCGATCTCTCTAACAACTCTTGCAGACTCTTCTCAATTTAGCCATGTGACCATATGGATCGTCTAATGCTAGACCATAAAACAACCCTCGTGTCGTAAGCATTTGTATCAGACTTTTGGTTACCACAAATGTATGCCATGGAGGTAGAGGAGGAAGAACAATGGACCCTTCTGATTCAATGGTATTGAAGTCAACTAGTAATTTTCACGCAACCAAGGTTCTGGGGGATTTTGTACCCTCAGTGTATCTCCGATTAGATTACCACCACGAACCTGAGCGTTCACATTAACAACTCCAGGAGGTTGCAATTCATCTCCTTCTTCATGTTCATCTATAATTAGATGAGGCAATTTTAAAGAGTGTGAGCCAATTTGACATATACCTCTTTTTGTGACCTACCTGTGAGCGTGTGAAACTCTTTTGAACACCTTTGAGACTTACCTTTCTTTTGAAGACCTTGATAAACCCTAGACCTTACATGATCCACTACTTATAATCCTCTTGATTTGTGGTTTAGTGAATAGCAAACTTAGGACAAAAAGCCTAAGTTGGGGGTGTGGTGAAAAGGAAAAGGAGAAGTCAAGAAGTGCTATAAGAAGTCCCCCTTTACACATGTTGCAGAACAATGGAGCCCTCCAAAAAAAATGTGCAATAAAGTACTACGGATATTGGGGTTCCAAGCAATTCATGGGAAGTGAATAAAAGGATGACTTAGAAGCACTAGAAAAAGAAGTGATAAAGGAAAAGAAGGGAATGCTTTGAGAAAACCACATCTCAAGAAGAAAAAGTCACTAAGCCTAAATGACCATACATTTGCACTCAGCCCTATTACAAGCCTTAGAAAAACCTTTTTGATCATGAGTAACCTAGATCGAAAGTCAATTGGAAAATAAGGGCAAACCTATAGGTGAAAACATGCATTGTGTTCCTCTTTTTCAGTGTGAGCGTTGTATCTGATTCTAAATCATAAATTGACTCATATCTATGTGTGAATATGGAATCATTCTTTGTGCGAGGGCATTTAGATATTTTTGTTGAGCTTGAACTTGCACAAGTAGCAAGTGTTGCGAGCATGAGAATCTTTGGTGATGGTGTGTCACAATCTGAATCTTTGAGTACACAATTGATCCTTGCATAAGTAAATAGAGTTTTGTTGTGTGCATTCATGATTTAGTATAGTGTAGCACTGTTTGAGGAACCCTTTTTGAATGGCTGAACTTGAGTTTGCTTGAGGACAAGCAAAAGTTTAAGTTGGGGGTGTTGATGAGTCCACATATTGGACTCATTTAGGGCTTTATTTTAATGCAAATAATGTCCTTGAATGCTTGTTTTATCTCAATACCTGATTAAAATGCTGAAGTTTTAGGTATTTGAAGTTTTAGTTGAAGCATGCATACTCAGGCACAAAACGGAGCAAATAGGTTTGAAAAGAACAAGAAATAGAATCCTGCGGATCGCCGAGTTCAACTTGGCGAGTCGCCGAAACGACATGAACCGCCCTTTGTTCCAGTATGCAAAGCCTTGAAGGAAGTGGATCAAAAGGCGAGGAAAGGAGCAGTCAACAAGTCACCGATCAGTTTCGCAAAGCAGTACTGTTCCGCCCAATAATCAAGAATTCAAGGATGCTAAAGGAAAGACACTGAAGGCGATGAGCTGAGCAAAAGGCAGATCACCGAGTTCATCGGTGATGTCGACCAATGTCGCCGAAAAATCCTCCGCAGCACAATCTGTGAAAACTATAAATACTAGTTAGAATTTTAGTCCTGGTGTGGAACAATTATTATTATTATTTTCAGTTTACAACATACTTTAGCTGATATTTTTTTCTCTCAAGTTTGGAGAGGGTTTTTTGGAGACTTGATGAAACGAGTTCTTCTTCCCCAAGTTGGAAGTGGGTCTTCTTTATTCATTTTCCTTTGCTTAATTTAAGGTTTAATTTTTTATACCCAGTTGATTTCATTATCATGTTAGGTATAATTTCTTATTTCTTAATGTGTGGCTAAAAAACCCCATTCTTGGGGTGTGATTTAGCAAATATGGGTTGATATTCTTATTGGGTCTTGTTTGCTTATAGGTTAGATGTATTTTAATGGTGATTTCATCTAGTGGTTGTGGTTTAATCTAAAGGGTTTATAGTTGCAAATAAAAAGTTACCCATGTATTTTCTCCTTGCCAGAGAGGGAGATCGCGAAACCAAAACCACTAGGCTGATGGTCTAAGGAGTGGGTCGACATGAGGTTCAGCCCGAGAGGGTGAGCCCTAGTCACATATCCTAACACTCAGCTCGAGAGAGTGAGTGGGGTAAGGTGTAGGTTGGTTTTCATACGGCAAATGGATGTCCGAGAGGAATGCATTTGAAACGGGGTAAGTTGCTCGAGAGGGAACTTATTTGCATTTAAAGTTTTGCCTAGTCACTATTGTCTTGCAAATTTACCATCGAAAGCAAGTACCCAACGATTTATCTCAACTTGTATTGCGGTCACATCCCAAGAACCTTCCCTATACTTGATTTTATTGTTTATTTTGTTGTTTTACTATTTGTGACAAAACCCCCATTTGATATTTGACACTTTCGTGTCACCCCTTTTAATTTACTATGTTTTTATTCGTTAATATCTTTAGCAACGACTAGTTAGAATGTAATTTTATTTTTCTATGAATTCTCAAAACCACTCCATTGGGACACGAACCCCAACCCTTGGTTGGGTTACTATATTATCGACGATCGTAAACACTCATACCATAGGATAGTGTCGTTGGTCACGATAAGCATCACTAACCTTGCTTTCAACTCTCCAAATACTCTCAGACAAGCATCATCAAAATCAAACTTACACTCCTTTACGAGTAGTTTGCACAATGGGTGTGCAATTTTTGAGAAATCTTTAATAAACCTCCAATAAAAACCTGCATGCCCAAGAAAACTTCTAACACCTTTAATAGAGATAAGTGGTGGAAGCTTTTATATTACCTCAACTTTAGCTCTATCAACCTCAATATCCATCTCTTAAATCCGATGACCCAGAACTATACCTTCTTTCACCATGAAGTGGCATTTTTCCCAATTGAGCACAAGATTGCATTATTCACGTCTTTTCATTACCTCAGCCAGATGCATCATACAACCATCAAAAGTCACATACCACAGAGAAATCATCCATAAATACCTCAATCCTGTCCTCCACCATATATGAAAATATCGATATCATACACCTCTAGAAAGTCGCTGGAGCATTACACAACCCAAATGGCATCCTTTTGAAGGCAAAAGTTCCATATGGACAAGTGATGGTGGTTTTCTCTTGATCTTTTGGAGCGATAGAGATTTTATTGTAGCCCGAGTACCTATCTAGAAAGCAACACCAACCCTTACCTGCAAGACGATCCAACATTTGATCCATGAACGGCATCAGTAAGTGATCTTTTTTTATTAGGCATTTAGCTTGCGGTAGTCCATGCATACCCTCCATCCAGTCACTGGCCTCATTGGGACTAGCTCATTTTTTGTCACGACCCAAGCCTAGGGCCTAGTCGTGACCGGCGAATGGGGAACCCGAAGGAACCCCAAACAAGCCTCATAGCGTATCTTACACATCATTGGTCGCGGAAGCAATTAAAATGACCATAAGAGATAAGCATAATCAAGGGGGAAATCGGGACTAAGGGAGCAAGAAAAAAAAGAATAAATGATACATAAATACCATAGATGAATCAAGCTCAAACATAATACACAACTTGTCCAACACCACCTCTGAACATGAGTACTTAGCGGGGGCCAAGACAAACTACCGGGCTCACCCTCATACTCAAAACATAACTAAAAAGAAAAGTCTTATACATAGCAAAAGATCATGAGCAACGTCCCCGGAATGGAGGACTCACCAATAACCTTGATAGAAAATCGTATTAGCCACGCGGAGGACGAGGGTCAAGCGGTGCTCCGGTCCCTACATGGTGACATCATGTAGGCATAGAGTATGCGTTAGTACGTTTGAATGTACTAAGTATATGGGATGCAATGCAATGCAACAAGGGATGGACATCATAGGCAAAATGCATAATCGTACCCGATAGATAGCATATTAATGAGATGATATGTATAATGATGCTTATATAAAAAT